>NC_134277.1:37260356-37352856 GCF_949628215.1 Phalacrocorax aristotelis
GAATGAGGGACAACCTGGTGAACCCTGAGACCCCTTGGACCCTAAACTGCAGTGACGAAGCCTCCTGCCTCTTAAAACTTTGTCTCACTGATGGTCAAGGACTTGGAGGAAGGGGCACTTGTGAAAAAGCTCACGGTATTTATTGTGGGACCAGGATGCTATCCAAAATGTTAACCTGCAATCATGTAGTGGATAAATACAAAGTCCAGCACTCAGTGCTTTAAAATGTCTATAGAGACCTCTCAGAATTGTGGAACATATCGATGGCATTGCTTTTCACTCTCCAAGCTTGTCTTACCCTCCCTCCATTTCTTTTTTGACAATCTAGATGTATAATTTGCTAATATTGGCCATTTTGAACAGTCAGAGATCTTACTGAGATTTGCTTTTGCAATCCATTCAATAACATGTCATTACAATATGGGTACCAGTGGGCAGCGACTCACATATGCATTTTTCAAGGCAATATGGCAAGTGAGGAGCCACAGTGATTGAACGCTGTGGAGCAGGTGTGTAACACCATTTTCCTGCACAAACCTGCAAAAATTACACCTGGAATCCTGCCTTTGCTGCCTTCTTATCAGAAGGAAGCAGGCAACATGGAGGGAGTTCGGAGAGAGCAACGCAAAATGATTAAAGGGCTGGAGGGAGAAGGCCTGGAGGGAAATGGCTGAGCATGTAAGCAAGGTGTGAAAACTAAATGTGTATAGTTTATGTAAGCAATCTTTAAGGAGAGGGCATGATGACATAAAGTATAAATATCAGGGAGGAAAGGGAATTATTTGAGTTGGTAGAAGGGATTACAGCTAAACCAGAAGTGAAAGTGAAAAAAGGAAGATGTACATTGCCTTATGAAGAAAATTTTCCAGAGAGTGAGAGCTACAGGACCATGGAGCAGTCCTCTAAATGAATTGGTGGAAACTCCATCTCTGGAGACATTTAAATCTGGACTGTACAGAGCATTAGAAAATATAAAAATACACTGTAGGGAACAATCCTGCACTGTCAAGGGATGGACTAGATGACTTAATGCATCTTTTCCATTTCTAATTTTGATGATTCTATGGCTCATTAATTGCGTATCATACAAACGCAGTAAAATTTGATGGGAATTTAAAAAAAGAGCCCACATTGTGGGAAGGCTGCCAGACTGAGTATAGATATATTCCTTAAAACATAGGAGACAAGTACAGCTCTTCTTAGTATCATTATTATTTTTCTTAAAGTTATTCTATTCACATTTTTCTTCAGGATATTTATGCTGCATGTATTCAAGTGTAGGATAGGTGATACTTTCCTGTGAGCACATCTTTTGAATTGATGCTTTGCATTGTTTCCTTAGGACCATAAAAATACGGTTTCCTACGCTGGGATGTACTGAGGTGAACTGAAGCAGTAATCTTCCTTTGCAGATCTGGTATTATATAAGACTCAATCTTTTTCTGTTGAAATACATGACAGAACTTTGACTGATTTCAGTTGTCTGGGACCTAAACACCATTTTGCTAGGAGTCCCTGAATCCAGACCCTGCTAGAAAATTCAGTAGCAGTTTCTCAGTGAGAGAACAACATCATTCTGGGAAAGTCTGGGGTTATTTACTGAAGGTTTTTAAATAGATGCTAGTTCTTGATCAACTGCTCAAATGCATTATGCAGATCAACCCAACCTTTTTCTCCTCCCAAGCATGTCTCACACCTTGAGTGGGAGATTCACGTAACAGGCTACTTCTTCTTCAGCCTACCCCATAGAACAAGCTACATCCCATATTTTTATGCAGGGTGTCACGGTGGCCTCTGACCTGAGCAGCAGAGCACTGCAATCTTCCACCCAGTGGCGACCAGTATGATGATCTTGGAGCAGAGAAGAAACCACAGCATTGCACCTGAGCTGGGGACATACTGCGCCTCTTGACATGTGGTAGACCATGACATTGGCTTAAAAGTGGGAAAACGATACTTGAAAAGTCTCTGGCCCCATAGTGGCTTTGGGAAAACAAGACTGTGGCCAAGTTCTTGCCTCAGCTGAAGCCTTTGGTGCTCAGGCTCTGCATTGGTAAACTCACGCTAGGCAGCTTGTGTGTTGGGCTTTTTTTACTTACTTGTCTAGATCAGTATAATAATGTTTAAAGAGTAGCACAGTTGGGTGCAGCTGGCCAGTAACTCAGCTTTATGGTATCTTAGCAGAAAATTGAATGAGGCAGGGAATCAGGGTGTACTAGCACATATACATAATATATTTCATTTCACTAGCTGCTCACTAAACACAAACCACATCTTTTTCTTTCTGTCTAAACATGCTGGTATGGAAAGTTAAGCCCTGTCCTCTTAATTTCTAACCTCAGTCTGCTAACTGGCTCTGTCCTGAGCTGTCTCCCTGACCATATAAATGGCAAAACATTGAGTAAATCTATTTATGTTTCCATTTGAACTTTTTACAGATGTTCATTTGTTTTTAAGAGCTGCACAAACTTCTTCAATAGTTTAACAGTGAGGCCCCTTTTTCTCCAAGGAGCTCTATAATAATTAGTTCATCCTGAGCCTCAGTGAAAGGCTGTGGCCTGTGAGTAGCACACCATGAGAGTGCCATTTTCCCCTAACCTCCTGTGATATTTTTGGCACTGATCAACTCACATCGTAGTAATAACTTCTTACATAGGAAGTTATTTGTTTTCATTTAAAAAGAAATAAGGGGCAGGAACAAACCAAGGTGGTCATTGCAAAGAAAAGCAGGGCAGCAGAGTCTTACTTGAGTTACAAGGCACCTTTGATTGTCAGGGAACTGGAGGAGAGGGGAGATGGTGGACCAGCTGGGCAGTGGAAAGAAGAGATCTCTCACTACCCTTCTGCTCCAGAGTGAGGAGATGCCAGGGCTGCTTACAGCACAAGTGTGGACCTCCGTGCTGAAGGCCTGCTAGGACTGGACCCGGGGCACTGAGGAGGCTTAGTGCTAAACTTGTGTATCCTGAATGCTTACATTGTGTGCCATTGCTTTACCACTGGATCTTGATGACTGCACATTTTATTAATGAACCATGGCACAAGATCTCCACAACAATGATGGTGAAAAAGATGCTTCCGCATCACAGCTCTTCAGAATGATGTCTACTGTTCTGCACATATTTTCATTCAGGATAGAGTTCATACAAATTTCTTACCCTTGCAATGGAATAGTCTCTATTTCACCCTTGTTGTTCTGCTCTGCTCTCTATAATAGAGCATGATGGTTGTAAACCTACATTGGGTGGTCCCTTCCAGAGCTCCCCTAACCTTCCTCACCCTTGTTGGCTTCTTTTGATCCCAGCTGCAAGACCATGAAAAGATAAAACCTCCTCCATAGCTATTTTGCTGCAAGACAAATAAAGGGAGAGGAGGCTGACCTATACTCACAGCCTGTGAGACCAAAGCCAGCATCTGAGAAAGAAGAGTCTTAAAAAAGTAATAACATTAATGCAGATGTAGAATTGTCATATTTAATTTACATTGGGCAGACAATTCCAGGCAATCACTCCCACAGCTATCATAACTCAGACACATTGCATATATGTGTGCGTGCACGCGCTGCATTTATATGTGTGTGTATTGCATATAGATATGCAGAAAACTCATTATCATGTACAGTAATGGTAAATATTTCATGGACCTCATTCTTTAAGTCTTAGTCCTTAGTGAAGACACTGAGGAAAGTTTTACCTGAACAGAAAATTACAAAGGCAACAAGACTTGGCTCCGTATGGAGCAGTCGGCTTCATCTCACTGTGCTGTTCCTCAATGGTGACAGTAAAAGCAAGGGCACACCCCCTCTTCATCTGTGGGGGAAGGACCCCTGTGCCACGAGGAGCAGGCAGAGCAGCACTTGGGTTTTGTGTCTTGTTTTAGAAAGAGGGGGAGACAGTGAGGACTGATGGAAGAAAGTTGGAGCTGTGGTTCTGCCTCCTCTGCACAGCCTGAAGCTGTTCCCCAGGAAAGCAAGAGCCTGATGCGAGCTGCTTACTGATTTGCATGCCTGCAATGCCCATAGGCATGGTCTAGCTGGAGTTTGGCCATCTATTTTTGCTCTGTAAAACCAGATTAGCTCCTTGCAGCTTGTTAACAAATTATTAAAAAAAAACAAATACTGAAAACTTGATGCCACTTCTTCATTGCCTCAGGCTGCCTATGAAATGATGCTCACTTCACACGAAGTGTCTGTTTGCCTGTGAAGCCTGACCCAGAGCAAGTTCTTCAGAACTGAGCTGATTCAGCTCTCTTTGCTCACCTATGATCTTACTCCAACAGGAGTCTCCTAAGAATTAATAGACTACTGCATGTGAATAAAGGTGGAAGAATCAGGTTTTTGCTGAACACTGGCATGTTTCAGATTCACCTGGCCCACAGACAGCATTGCTCATGCTGAGTTTATCTAGCCCAGAAAGAGTCTTCTGCTTTTCTGACTCCTTTCTTGTCAAATGGAAACCAATCAATTCTCAGAGGGTGTTGAACTGAAACCAAAAAGCCGGTTTAAAATGTATCTTGCTGGAAATTGGCAAGCCTATCTACCTGCTCCACATCAGTGCCTTTCTGCTCAAGTACTGTCTTTACTTGGCAGAAACACAAGATGGAATAAAAATAAGCAGTTCTTCCCAAAATCCTGCCTGCTTAAATTTACATACAAGATTAAATGATTTTTTGTCTTGTTATTATACCCCCTGGGTTCCTGCAGTACAGGTTGTTTTACGCATAAATCATTTATAGCTGACACATTGCCTATAATTTTCTCCAGAAACTGGTAATTTCTTAGTGCAGTAAATTCACTGTAATTTATAGCAGAAAACACCTTGGAGTTGCCGAGCTAACATTCCTCACTTGTGGTCCTAAGCTGTCAGGTGGTGGTGTGCTGCTGCCTGCTACCAAGCAGTCACTGTGCTTCCCCCCCAGCAGTGCCCGCGTATCAGTTACGGGCAAAATTAGGCAGGGAGCCAGGAAGACCCCAACAACTTGTCTGCACAGTGTTGTGGAACCAGCCAGACCAGAAGATGCTTACTTTTGCTTTTATTTTGGAATTTTATTTGACCACGGGTCCAAAGAGACTTAGTCATCCCACAACAGTTAACCTTTTCTATTTGTTGCAGTTTAACTCATTAATTTAAAAAAAAAAAGTTTCCTGTATGCTGTTGAAGAAGTTTTTCTGAGGAGATTAATAACTTTCTCAGTCACATATGGTCAAGCCCTGTTTGCTTCCAGCCATATTTCAGAATGCTCTGGGGCTTTTTTTGGTGGTAGCTTGTCAAAAAAGCCACACGTTACCCTGATTTATCTGAAAGCCGTTCATGCCAAGCCTGGAGCTGCTCAGCCATGCTTTGCTTGTATCATTTGTCCAGTGAAATGATAAGCTGAAAGTTCCTGCCTTGTAATACCAGATGAAATGCGCATGTGTGCTGCACAGCCTTTGGCCTTGCCTGCAGCACATGAAGCTCAGGGGGGCTGTACGCGTAGCTGTTGCACTACTTTGAATGCTGCTTGTACAAAGACAGTTGCTCACCTTGACAAAGCGAAGAAGTAATCATACTCTTTTATATACTTCTCAAGTGCAAAAATGAATTATTTTGGGCTAGGGTGTGAATATGCAGCTCATCCACGGCTCAAGGATATATGTCCTTCTGTGGGTCTGCAGCCCTCCTTGGGCTGCTCCGTGTGCAAGGCTGTGACAAGGGCGGGTCCCACAGAGAAGATACTGCAGGGTAAAACCTTTCCCTAATTTCACTCCTAGTGACATTTTCATGTGTCTTATTCAAGGACAGCTGCATATGATGAAGGTAACCATCAGAAACACTATGTCCCCCCCGGGGCACTGCCTCAATCCCCCCACTTTTCCCGCAGACACCCTAATCCCAGTGTGGTGTGGTGGGACCGGCAGATGTGCCATAGGGCTGGTCCTGCACAGCGGGACTTGTTTAGTCTAGCAGGGGGATGGCTGGGAAGAGATAGAATCACTCTTTATAAATACATCAGTGATAAACAACAGGGAGGGAGAAGGGATTTTAAAAATCAGGGTTTTTTTTTCAGTTTTAGGACCATGTTGGCACAAGAACAAATGGTTATAAACTGGCCGCAAATAAATTTAGGCTGGAAATTAGAAGAAAGTCCTAATCAGCATAGCAGGGAGGTCCTGGAATGATTTTCTGATCAGAACAGCAGCAGGGAAAACCAAACTGCAGGGAAGATGGTGGTGAATAACTACATGAAAGGTTTTATATGTTATGCTTGTGCTAAGAAGACAGTGGCTGGAAAGCACGGGAGATCCATTACGGCCCTGCTTGCTCTGCGATGTCTCCCAGTGCTTCCTTAAGCTCCCCAGGGAAGGACTCTACTAAATCATTTCTTCTCTAAGCACCCAGAGGCATCAGTGTCTTCAGCCCAGGAGCAAGGCGTTGATCTGGGAAGGGCTATCCTCTTCCTCGTGCTCCCTGAGCTGAGGTCAACCCAGAAAAAAATAGGAGACTGGAGACTCAGAGAAGCCTGCAAGACCTAGGTTTTACGAAACTATTCCCCAGAGAAACTTTTGAGATTCTGTCAGTCCCTAATTGTTATTGCCAATGTCAATGGCCCAAGTTTTCATCACTTATTTATTTCTAAATCGTAACTACTTACTTCTGCAAACACAAGCCCAGGCTTAAAATACCTACAAGCTCTTGCTGAAAAAAGCAGCATATGTAAGCCATTTGTGAGCTTTTTTTTCACCAGCAGGGATTTTCTTCACATGCAGAAATAATATTAGGAAAATAGACTTCTTTATAAAGATGACTGATGTGTTTTGTTCAATTTTTCAGCTATATTTGGGGAGAGTGTATTGACACAGAAAATAAGACCAAAAAGGCCTGAGAAAAGGCAGAGAAAATCCAAAGAAAAGGTCACAAATTATTAGTAGCAAAATTCCCTAGGTCACAAATCACAGTATTTTAATCAATACAACTTCTAGTTTGCAATTAGGAATGTTCAAAGAAATTGAATAGCATTTAACTGAATGTTTAATACTGGCTAAAATTGCTGCCCCAGTGCAATTAGTTTAGCAGGACAGGCAAGCCTCACATCTGCTTTTACAGAGCTGCACAGACTTGAAAAGCAGAAATGAAAATTCAGGTAAGGTTTATACTTGCAAATGCACCCAGTGGACATAGCGAAATGCCTTAGAGTAGTTAAACATATAAACACAGAAAAACAACAACAAACTTCATTTCTCATGATGGCTTGTTTCCCTCCAGGAAATTGTAGGCAAAATCTATTGACTGGGCATACCGGCCAGTACTGGTAAAATCTTTTAAACCTAGGCAAGAATTCGGTGTTGCCTGCCTCACTCCTGAAATCCAGAGGCAGGAGGGAGCCCATGACCCTCACTGCCATCACCAGCGACAAATCACTGGAGACCTTGTTGTCTCAGCCTCCTGTGCAGCTCTGGTGTTTGACTTGGCAGCTCTCAATGTTCCTAGTGTGATTTGACTGTTTACCATCACGTCCACCACATGCAAACCCTTCAAAATGTCAAACGTCACAGATTAAAATAAAATAAAATATAGTGATCACAGGATATGTGACTCCCAAGGCAGCTGTGACAAAAATGCATCCTCAATCACATACACTTTTACCACTTCAAAGGAAATGCCGTTTAATGAAAGGCTAACTCTTCATCAGGCCTTTTCAGATCAGGCATTTTTCTCAGGTCTGTTCCTGGAACATGTTTAAAGAAAACTTTCTCCCCTCACCCGTTTGGAAAATGTTTTACATTCCAGTGTTAAAACTCAGACCACCTCATACTCTCCAGTCCTCTCTAGGGCCCTGCAATAAATGTCACAAGGAAAAGGATAAGGAGGGAGAGGCTTTGACTGGGGCTGTTTCAGGTGCTAGTTTAATTTTTAGTTGTTTACTGTCGTTTATATAAATTAAACTCTGAACATCCTTCTCCTCCTCTATTCCTTTCAACAGATTTCATGCCAAAACCCTTCCAGGTATGCGGGCGTAAATCTGGAGTAATTCCCCTGGGTTGACCAAACCGCCACAGACTTACACTCCTAAATAAAAGCAGTGTACAGCCAGTGTGGTTACAAGGTTGGCAAGAGCCTAGGCTTTATTTTTTCCTTCCAATGTTACAAAACTGTGGCTTCCATACAGTTTGTACTGGACAATTTCCATCTTCCAAGAATCTGACAAGTAAAGCACATTTGTGAAGAACGTGTCAGAGATTTCCAGAAAATAAGGGATGTAGCTTTAGGCTGTCAATCTGCTCTTTGGCACTGCCACAGGAGCTGATTTCAGCACAGCTGACTCCCAGACCACTTATTTGGAAATGCCTCACCTAATGGGAGAAATTTCAGATGCGCCTGCATTACTTCGGAGATATTATTCCAGCACATGTAAATTCTCATCTTACACATGATTTCTGGAACTTGATTTCAGGTTCCTATGCTGAAAATCATCCACTTTGGAAGGGTATATTTATGTTTTGGTGGTTCACATGTCACTGGAGACATCCAGGATATCTGTAAAACCTGATCATGTAGTGGTAGGTACTATTCTGAAGTACAGATGTCTGGAGTTCTCTTTCCATCCCCATGCTCTCACTGACCTGGCCATCAAAACCCCAGCAGAGAGACAAAGACACAGTGGTTTTGACGGTGACTTAGTGAGAGTGACAGTGCATCTTTAACAGGCACACACACCTGGCTCAAGAGCTTTTGAACTTCTCTCTCATCCAGGCAAGTCCAAGGAAATGTCTCTAGTTTGGGCTTCGCAGATCGCTCCTTCATCTCTCTGTGATTTCTGAAGTGTGGCACATTGCCTTGCTTCTCCAAGACCCCAAATCAACCAGAGTTACTTTGGACAAAACTTCCCAGCAGCAAATATGCTTGTTTCCTCCCCTGATCCCTCCTTGCTCTTTTCATCCCCATATAGGATAGAAACAGGTAGAGGTTGTTGCTGGTAGAGACCCAGACCTTGTAAACACTTTAATTCATTAAGGAAACATTGACCTTTTGGTAGCAGCATTTTCCCTATGTAACCTTCATTACTGAAGGATCGAAGGAAGAGTTCAGGACTGTGGGATATCATCTCTCTACATGTCCAGAGACATAGTCCTAGAGCAGAGCATCCCAAGGCCTGTGGCTAAGCACCACTGTGAAGAACCACAGTAGAGATCCTGATAAATCTCTGTGCTCTGCCCCTCTTTGTATAAATTTGGCATGTGTTGCTGACAAGTCCACAGCTTGTGTGTGAGTTGGGAGAGAGCGTGCATTCTCCACCACTCCCAGCAGAGAGTCAGGAGGGTGCACTGTCTTGCAGCACATACTGTTGTGTACTCTGAAGGAGTCTTATGCTGGATGGAAAGTGTGACAGCAGAGCGAGATGAACATCAGACAAATATCAGACCACGCTGTGCACGCAGGCTATTTTGCAAACTGCAGAATGACCAGAACTTGAGAATTGTTACTGGATGATGGTCTCAAGATGGGGCTTTTCTCCCTACACCATCATATCACTCCCTTTTACATTTTTGTCCATACATTTGGTCCACACTTGTGTTCGTCCACTTTGACCTGTCTACTCCAGAAAGCCATCACACAGTAGCAAAACAGTCAGGGATAGCTTCATTCTTGGTGCTGCCTAGGAAGAATATATTTCATGATAATCTCAATTTTAGGAGGTTTAAGACAGGGCCAGTAATATAACTCAAAAACTAGCTCACTTTCCAATGCTAAAAAGCTTCATACTTCAGTGTCAGAGAGGAGTATCTCACTCTAATGGAAATTTTAGTTATTTTTTTTTTTTTTTCAGTTCCCAGTACTTCTTGCTGAAGACTAGGTTTTCAGTCATGACAAAAGGTATTTGAACTAGCACTTGTATGCTTGGGCATTAGCAGAGACTAGCTGAGAGAGTCTGATGACATCTATTGGAATTTCTAGTATGGTAAATAGGGGAAATAGTGATCATTTCCTTTTTAAACACCAACAATATGTTCTATGCTCTGCTGTACAGAATCCAAAGTACAGACAGTGCTTGTACCGAAGAACTTGCATGTCTAAATAAGAGGCTCTCGTGGGCCAGACAGATTGCAGTGAGTAACCCAGAGGTACAAAAGCTTTTTTACTGGTATACATTAAATGATTATGTGTGAATTGTCAGGCTTTATAGCTAACTGATTGTAAAAGGAACACGCTAACATGCTGCTATGACAAATACTATGGCTTTATTTGCAGTCAATCACCAGATGTACAGAACTATTCATGTCTTTGATACATTGTTGTAATTTTGTTCAAAAACTTAAAAAACCACCACAGCCTCCCCAAAAAGGCAAAGGTGAGCATTTGATGAGGTCATTAGTGTTGCCCTGCTGCCCACATTACCTTCATTATGTTGTCATATCCTTCTGCTTTTTATTTAGAGGTCTTATGGAATATGTGGAGGATTCCTGCTCATTGTAGACTGAATTGTAGAACGAAGGAAAGAGATGATCTGCTGGGTTTTGGATATGGCAACCAGTCCGAGGCACTGATATGCAGCTGGACCTTTTGCCCATTCAATTTTCTTTCTGCACAGCTGAATACCAATTATTCAGTTGAACACGCCTTTCCATGCTACATGGTTTGTATGCCCTTGGGATGAAAATGATAGCTCATGAATAAGGTAATGTGTCAAACTAGCTTGGCAAAATCGGGCAATTGGGCACTTCTTAAAGGTATTAAAACTTTTTCTCCATGGTTAGATCAGGGACCTAATACACATCTGTTCCCCTGACCAAATCCAGCAGCCTACATCAATCACCAAGCTCTCAACCAGTTTCCCGTGTGCAATACCAGTCAAAGGCAGGATGACCACACACAGCAGAGTGCTACAGCGTAGGCCAAGGAATGAGTACTTCCTGTGAAAAAATGTTTTTCTGCTTTGGGGAATCCTGTTGTCTTAGTCCTTTCCCAAGGAATCTGTCAAGAGCAGAGTAGGAAGTCCAAGGAGAAGAAGGGAGCTCAAAGACCAAGAAATACATGTTGAAAAGGGGCATGTTTTATTCAGATAGCAGTGCATTAGAAGGCATGTCATGAACCAGCAGAGTTAGTATCTTACCCTACGCTATAAAATAACCTATCTCAGGTGCTGACCTCCAGACCTGGTTTTGACTGAATAGTTCCCCCTGAAATCCATACTAGTTTGTTGCTTTCCACATTGTATTGGTTAAAAATAATGAAGTAATGGTTCCTCAAAAAGGGAAATTACTCACTGGCAGTGAACAGTTGGCAAGTTTGCTAATGGATCAAGAAGCAGGAGAAAATGCAGATGTGTATTTGCTGTTGAAAGAGATTTTCTTTAATGTGGTTGGAGAATACACAGGATACTGATAAAATTGACGCTGGCATTGCCCAAAAGGTTGGAAAAGGAAAGGAGCAATAGTAAGTAGAGCAGAGCGGGGGGGAAGCAACACGACGTACACTTTTGATTAATTTTACTTTCAGTATGGGGTTTTTTGTTGTTCTTTTTTAGTGTAAGACCAGCTATTTTGAGAAGAACACACAGGGTGTTAAGAATACTGTGGAGCAGGACAAACCTTTTCTTCAAAGACCTAATTGTTAACCAAGAGCTACTGAAAAACTGATAGCTGGTTAAGTGCTAAGAGGATTTTCAAAGATGTCTAGACAGACCAAACATCTATTTCTAATTAATCTGAAAGAAGTCAGCATTTCAACCACTTGCTAACATGCTGGTAACCTGCCTTGCTTATAGAATTTTTCACAAAGGCATAAAAGCATTTAAATGGCTTTTTGAGCAACTGTTGGTAAGGCAGTGTCAAGAGAGATCAAGTGGATTGTGGCGAATCCCAGGAATTCAGCCACGCATGTCTGGAGAACCAATGAGGAGGAAGCCATGGACCAAGTATGGGCTCTGGGTTTGAGGACAGGATGTGTCTGTAATTGCAGAAGGATCTCAAGGACTCTTTGTGAAGTCAGGACAAGTGGGGCAACAACAGGTGTTTTAAAGGAAGGGCCATGGAGAGGGCATGACTCTTGGCATTCTTATTGCAATGAAAACATTAAAGAAAAAGCTGCTGAATCCTAAGGCTCCCTCAACAATATTGGAAGGGGGTCAGGTGAGGGAAACAAGACATTATCATTATAGTACCTATTATTGAGTCCGTAGCCAGGAAGAAGTCCATTACTGACCTCACATTCTCTTATAAAGGCACACCTTTATTTTCCAGCCTGTGGCAACTCTCTACATGTTTGCCTGTGGGCATAGACAAGAGGTATGTCATGTGGATGTGGTAAGGAAATAAGGAGCTTGAACAAAATGCACTATATTCCAGTTATTTTTTCCCAAATCTGTGTTTTCTTGCAATAGAAATCTTAAGGGTTCAGTTTAACCAGCAGCATGGAGAATTGGTTAGGGAATCCTTTATCTCTCACCTGTGTGAGCTGGATAGAAGTGGACTCCTGCACAAAGTAAAATTATTTTGTTGATCCCTGTTCAGCCTCAGTTAAATCCCACTTCATGTCACAAAGCCACCACAAACACCTGCAGTGTTTGACATTACTGGGGGTCTTTTTCACTTCAGAGATGCCCAAGGCTGTGCTTACATAGATGTGGAGTGGATCAGTTTGACCTGTGCAACACAGTGACGCTCCCAAAGAGAAATCTGACACCAGCCTGATTAAGACTTTTAGGACCAAATAAGAACACTTTGTCGTATAGCTCAGCAACAAATGTGCTGCAGCAGCCAGGTACCCCAGCTGAGCTCATAGTGGTGCCTCCACATTGATAACATGCGTTTGTATCTGTGGGATGTCTATGGTAGGGTAAGGGATGTACTGTCTGAATGCATATTGCATATTCCCTCTTTGTCTGCAAGTGTTAGGGCATGGAGCAATACTGGGGTCCCTGTGGATTTCACTGCCAGAAGCCTGTGTGAGATCAGGCAGCAGCTCCCCATGATGAAAGAGATGATCCAGTCCTTCTGCTGCCTTGAATTCTGGTCTAGAGTATTATATCTTTCCATGGAAAAGACAAAAAACTCATTCCCCACAGGGCACGTATACTGTGTATGCTGTATGAATGGGTGAACACTCTGTGGTTTGTTTAGAAATCTCTGCAACTAATTCTGGGGTTGTTATCTCCAGACATATCCAGATAGATAAATGCTTTCTTTTTGACATACAAGATGGTCATATCTATGCCCAGTGTCTATTTCTTGGTTGGGTCTCTGTACTTAAAATCAAGACTTTACTTGCAAAACTGGAAAAAGAGGAATGTAGGTTAAATGTTGCAGATTTTTCTGCTGGCCTCAGCAGAGCAGCTTCTTTAGATGAATAGAACAGCACTTACTTCAAAAAATACCTCTATTCCAACTTCAGTGTTGGCTTCCCCGTCAAGTTAATTAATCTCCAGGGATTGGAGATTAAGCGAATTTGGAAAGTGAGCAGAATTTGGTTCTCAGAGAGTTGCATACATTTGCCATTTGTGGTTAGGAATAGGACCCAGAGACTGTTTATTCCATGGTAGGAAAAACAGTTTTTACTTTTCTTAAACACAGCTAGCTAGTTTATGACTCCTGGCAGGAGTACAGTAACTTTGAGCAACTAGTTTGTTTGTTCCAGCTAATTTATAGAGGGTGGTATTCATCTTCCTTTCCCTTAAAGGGGTTCTGTCATGTAATTTAGGCCCCCAAAGAGACATTGCTTAGACCTGATAGAAATCAGGCATACCGTGTTCTCCAGAATCCAAATAGCCAGACAAGGGTATGCTAAATCCGTCACGCCACTGACAAGATATTAAATGCAACAGCTACTGCTATGCCCTGTAATTCTTCAGTTCTCCAGCGCAACAAGCCCTTTTTCAGACAACGGAGGGGAAGGGGGGTGAGTTAATTAGCAAATCTTATTCCAAGGAATGGGCTGACGTCATTAAAGATGCTTCTGCAAGCTCAGAGTAAAGCAAGGCAAAAGCCATCCAGGTGTCTTGAGGTGGGGAAACACCACCACATTAAAACAGCCATTTAAGACTGAAAGCAAAGCTCTTGAGAGCTGCTACAGCGATTTGCTCCTGGTTTTGATTCACACCACGAACCCACCTTGTGCTTTTTAAGAATTCCCCTTCCATTTTATTTATCTGAAGCATGGGGAGCATGAGCAGCATGTGGTGTAAGTTTGGGAAAGCTCCCGCCGGCTGCCAGAGTTCCCTGGTTCAGCTGGATAGAGGCAAAAGCAGAGGTGGCTGGGGTTCGGAAAGTTTTGCAAAGCTTTCGTTTCCATCCCTTCTGCTTCTGCTCCAACTGTCGATTTCAAACGATGCTGATTTCAAGCCAGTCATCGGCTCCTTTCCTGCTTTCTTCAGCCACCACAGGATTAGGAAGTCCTTTACAGGAATCCTCTGAAGGCTTGGGTGTGTGTTAGTGTGCTGAAGAGGGCTAGGAGGCTTTTCTGTATCAAGTAATGGAGTGCGTTAAAAATCCTGCCGTGGTCACCAGCAAAGTCTGTTTGTCCTTTACTCTGAATGGCAGCATGGGCAGAAAGGTCTGAAAACAGATGGACTTATTCATCCATGGCAACCCCAGGGAGAGACTTAGTCATGACTCAGACCCAGAGTATTTTATAAAACCCAGCAATATGAGATGATGTTGAAGATGAACAAGCCAGTGAATTATTTTATCCAGTCTTTTTCTAATTTGGGTAGATAATCTTTTGTGCTGCTATGGAATGTGGAGGCTGCTCTGGAAATTGAGGATTGGCTGCGGCGAGGCAGAGTTCACTCCCAGTGCACAGTGATGGGAAATAAATAAATAAAGTATAAGAATAAAATCAGGGTAATTTCAATTGCTAGAATTTTTAAATTACATTTACTCCCTCACATGAAAAGAATCCATCCTTACATGCCTAAACCACAGTCTTATAATAGATGCCATCTCACACTGGCACTTTTGTGTAACCAGGTATTTACAATGTGCAAGTTATTAAAACTTAAGCCTGCCTGAATCTTGCAATAAAGCTTTGCTGAGTGTTATGTCAGCCAGGGATCCCAAAGCCAAGCTGAAGAACTACTCAGAGGAAGGACCCTTGCATAAATTCTTACCCTGTTTTTTCACTCCTCCCTGATTTACACATTAAAACCATATTGTTACATCCCGACTTGCCAACTATAATCACACAGAAGTGTGAGTATAAATGCCATTATATATATTTTTAAAGCTTGGATTGAAAATTTATTTCTGCACTTCACTGGGGAGCCAAAAAACCCATAAAGAGGAATAAAGATCTTTATAAGGTTTGATGAAGCTTCACAGAAAGCCACAAAGGAACAAGGGTTGCACAAAGGTAAGTGAGAGTAGAGGAAAGGGGGATCTCCTAAAAGAGCTTTTTCTCTGAGGAATTTGCTTTGACTCCTTTGTAAGAGCCAGGATTAGTTGAACTCCTTGTCAAGCTTCTGGAACCATTTATTTTCCTGAGCATTTAGGGAGAGGCTGCTTTGAAGGCTAAGGAGATAATTGTGGGATGAAAGGGACTGCTAGTTTGAAGGGGCCCATTTGATGAGTGTATCTTTTTATTGAGGATTTATTTTGTCCTCTGATAGTGTGTGTGTGTTTTAAGTGCTGTACAAAGTACCCACAGCAATGGAGAGGCATTTAAAACAATTGCATTTGAATTAATTAATATAATGAATGCCTGATAGGAAGATCAAATTGTTATCGTTATCTTTTAGTGATAAATGGAGGGTGGAGGGGAAGCAAAGAAGAAGTGCTGGCATAGCTGGCTCCAGCCTAACACATGTTTATTTAAGTGACTCTATACAAACATAACCCTCTATGTCAGTTAAATCAGCAGCATGTCAGTCGGCACTTCTGGTTACAGACTATTTCAGAGTCATTCATCATTCAATGCTATAAAAGCCATTTACCCTCAGCCCACCAACCAATCAAACCAACTAGAAAATGGAGCAGGAAAGAAGCACTAACAATTGTCCTTAGTTTCCTTTTAACTTTTGCTGCAACAATTCAATACATCCTGTGTAGTGGGATAGTGGAGAGGTTTTGCTGAACTAAACAGAGCTTCCTTCACCAGGTCATTGAAAGTGGGAAAGGGAGGGGAATGAGAGAGAAAGGAGCAAAATATGAGAAAGCAGAAAGTTAACCATTGCTTTACCGGTTTTTCTTTTACAGGCAACATTTACAAAATGCCTTTATCTATAACTTTCATATCCATGAGTATGATTCCTAATTATTTTGTACCAGCTATAAAGGCAATGCAAGATCTCAATACTCTAGGCAAGCTCTGATGTCAGTCATCATGGCCAAGAGCTGCTCTGCTGCTCCTAAATTCAACATAAACCTTCCAGGGTTGGGCTTCTAAGAGAGGGAGTGCTGTTAGGGCTTGATGAGAGATAGAAGCTTCTTCACAAATGCCACCCTGTGAGCCATTCCTTTGTGTTCTGTGTTCCCCTGTGGCTTTATCCGGGTAAATAACTTGAATCCCAGATGCCTGAGGATGCCATGGCCAGGAAGTGCTGCACCCTGCAGAACATGAGGTTTTAGAAAATCACAATTCCAAAGGGAGACAATAATGACAGGAAGGTCTTTTCAGTCTTGAGTGGTCCCTCCTCTAATTTGATAACTAACTCCTGCTACTTTCTTCCCATTTGTGCTGATATATGGCTTGATCCTCCAAACCTTTACTCTCATGAGTGATCCCATTAAGATAAATGAGACCTCTCTCATGTGACTGAGAGTGGGCAGGTATCTGAATAAAATGATCAGCAAAATCAATCAGTTCTCCCTTGTCTTCCTAGTAAAAGTCCCTCCATTATAAGTGCACTAGCATGCAAAAAAATTTGAGTATTATTGGGTAATAATGTGTAAAATGGCCATATCCAGTTGCTTTTTGACTGTTTAACTATGGTATTTTTCTAGTTCTGTCTGTGCTCTGCCTGATTCAAATCCTCCCCTCATGTTTATTATTAGTTAACTATTTCTTAATGGACCCCTTCATTTATGAATAAAACTCAACAGCAATTACAGCCCCAGTGGAGACCAGTACAGTACCCATCTGCTCTGTCACTCGCTTTCGGCGTTGGCATTCTGCACAAGTCCCCTCTCATCGTAACAAGCTAGGATCAATTTTCCAGTGGCAGCTTGGAAATAATAGTACAAAATGTATATTAATACAGAAATATATTGTGAAACTGTCCTTAAACAAACAAATGAGCCACTTTAAAATATTACCGCTATAAATGACCATGACAGTAGCACAGCACATATAATAAAAAATAACTACTGAAGAGAAGCTGCTGAATTACTATAGTAATAAACCAGATGTGATTATTATCATTTAACACAGTCATTGAATACCATGAATCCCTGAAGCCATTAAAATATTTATGATTAAACATTTGCTATTTCTTATAACAGAACATATAGTCGGGTGCTAAAAAACTGTTAGTATTATTTTGGCTAATACACGCTAGTACCATGATAAAGGTCAGCTACCACTGTCTAAGCTTTATGGAAAGAGCACTTAACTGTTGTCCTTTTTATTTTTTTTTTTTTTTTTTGATAACCACTGTAAGGTTAGATACTCTATAGCACGTTATTATGTTCAATAGAGAGATACAGATGTACACCCACACTTTCCTACATGCATCTATATATAGGAACATGCACAGATATCTGATTTTATTTGTGGGTGAATGGATGCTTTCTGTCTTCAAGGAATTATAACAAAATATTTAATGCTTTTAGGAAAAATATACTTGAGACTAACCAATAAGCATATGCAAAAATGAAGTCTAATTACCTCCAGGAATTTTAGAATGCAGGCACTGTATTATCCACTGAACACGTTTTATCTTGTGGACACTGAATCTTTTTTCACTGTTGGAACTGCTGCTCTGCCTGTCTCTCCATGGTCTGCAGCAGTCTGGTTGCCTACTGTTAAAGCAACCTCAGCTGCTGTGACCCACAGGTGAGAGGTGCCTGTTACTGGTATGAAGTGTGAATGAAAATGGGTGGTGGTGTGCTGTGCAGGTGCCTGGCCGTCATGGGGTGTGTGACCTGGAGCATAAGGGCAGGACTAATTTGTGAATGGGGTGAGGAAGTGCACTGCAGCCCTCCTAGCCCATGATGGGAAATATTCCCTGGCCGAATGTGCATTGCTGCCCTCTACAAGTGCATCTTGCTGCCAGCTGATGGGGATTCTCCCGTAGCTCCGGCACTCTCCTTTCTTTAGACACAGAGACCCATAGGCTTTACCAACTGCACTGTCGCTTTGAAGTTGGTCTTTGCTACACACTGACAACTGTCAAGTCACAGATTTATTCTAATGCTTTAATATGCACCTACCACAATAAACAAGACAAATGCCACCTAAGACACTAGCAGGTAAGCGACATCCTTCCCTCATACACTTATACTCTTTTTTTCCTACCACCATAGAAAACCAGTTACTCTATCTGGACACTCTTGAACAAAGGGAAGTCAAAACTAAACCTTGACATGACGGGGCAATGGTATGGCAAATTCTGATTTTGCTTTAACAGGATTTCACTGTCCCGGCATAGAAGGCAGCCTGCAAGCCCTGTGGTGGTCTGGGCAGCCAATAATGTAAGCTGCAGGTGTGCATGGGGAAGGACAAGGAGCTTTAAACCCGTGCTGCTTCCAGAGAACAGTGGAACTATGTCCTGAGGTGCCTGCATCAAGCAAAGGTGAGTCTCCTTTGTTGAGTGAGCCTGCTCTGGGAAGCACCCATCTCTCCCTGCTGACTCAAGGAGAAGTCAAGATGAGAGTAATTGAGGTGCCCAACCATTAAAAAGGTGATGTTTAAGTAAGATGAAGCCCATCTTCAAGTAATGTGTAACACACAAACCTAAAGCCCTGCTTGCTTGTCGCCTGACTGTGAAGGCATGTATCCTCCATCCTTGCCCCTTGGGTTGTGTTTTCCATAATGAGCAGCTCAGCACTTGGCCCAGGACTGTCTGAGACACAGAACGGAACTCTGCTCTGACTAAAAGCCTTGGGTGATCTAAGCCCAATGGTCATTTGCACAGGACATGAACACACTGAGAGTTCTGGGGTCCAGAGGAAATTTTGGAAGAAAGAGGGGTAGCTGCTGCTGCTTTCTTGTAAATTAGAACATATGAGAAGTGCATCATGCCCTGCTTTTGTACAAAAGCTGGGTGGCAGAGCACTTACTCAGGGAGTGGGAATATTCATTCAGCTCTTTCCTCTGCCTGAGAAGATTCAAACCCTTCTCCAGCAGTGAAGTAGCTGGCTAAGCACAGGCTGGTCCCAGTGGTGTGTTAGTCATGTCTGAAGGTTGGTCCCTGGGGTCTAATGTGGCGGTTTATCTAATTTCTCAATCTGGATAGGTCAGGGCAGAGTAGAGAGGCATAACTCTGTGTGAAAGTGAAATAGAGAGGCGGCACTGATGGATTTAGGCAAGGCGGAAGCTATGAAAAGGTTTCCAGCATTGCACTGTTGGAATCCAGCATCTTGTTTTCACCAAAGATCCACTGCAGAAGCCCTCATGCCCTGTCCCTGGGAACTCATGTGGGGTGGGGGTCCAGCTGCTGAGGGTTAGATGCTAGATGCCGCTTAACCCTTTAAAGTTGTCTGAAGGGAATATTTGGACTTCCAGTGCACTTAACCCAGTCACTGTGTGGGGGATAGTGGGAGCAGGCAGTGACTGTCACTTAGAAGTGCCATTTTTAAGTCCCTCCCATGGATCCAATGGGTTCCTCCTCTAACTCACGGCCACCAGTCCTTCCTAAAAACCTAAAAACCATCTGGCTCCAATTTCAAAAGCTGTTTTGCCATGGCTGCTGGAGGCAGCCACCACACAGCCTGCATACTTGGGTTTTTTTCTGTGCCACAGCAAGATTCAATGAAGCAATACTGGGGGATTGCACCAGTGCTGGTGTAAGGAACCCCAGTAATTAAACAAAGGATTTGTTTTATACTCCAGACGATGATCATCTGGAAGGACTCCAAAGGCCATTTGTGATCTATGAAGATGACTATCTGAAAACCCTCCATTTAGACTTGGGTGTTTTCTATTCATTATGTCTGTGGATATGCTAGTTCACCCCCCAAGTAAACCCCCTATACATTCCTCCTGTGTCCTTCCCATCAGTACTGTCACCAGACACTACCTTGTGTGAGTGGGAGCAGGTGCATTGTAACAAATCAGGCAGCACTGCATCTGAAAATAATTACTTTTAACCAAGGGCTAGTCTGATAAGACTTGTCTTTCATTCTCAGCCATCTGAAATAAAGATTGCCTTTGTTTACCTGTAAGGTATTTGCTAGAGTTTTGGACTTTGTGTTCAGTATTTAACCAAGGATTGAGTTGGGGTTTCCTTGGATGGTGTTGATACACCCACAGATGTTTTTTCAGAGCTTAAAAATGTCAGACAGTGTAGGGCCTCACTAGTGCTTAGGAGTTTCCCCTGTCTGGATTTACCAAAATCAAGAAGTTTATGAGGTATTTTAGCTGCACCCAAACTGGAAAATAAGGGTATTGTGGCAGTTGATCCAGCAACCATCTGCTTAGACCCAGAGATATGAATCCAAACTCCTCGTTCACCTCCCAAAATCTGAGGAAGACCGGAGCTGTTTCATGCTTGCTTTGATGAAATAAGGAACTGAAGGATCTGTTGGCATGAGTGGAGGTTTCACAAATTAAGAGCAGCTCTCAATATGATGCAAAGTTTCTGTAAGCTTTCCATTATTCTGATTTATTAGTCCTCAAGGCTATGTGGAAAGCGAACAGAAAGCATACTTGAAAAAGAAATTAAATTACAAGAGCTTTAACTATTCCGAGGCATATTTGGACTCCTGCATTTCCGACTCATAAGGTGTGATTGTGCTGTGCTGTTGCAGTAGACTCCAGGTTTTGGATAGACAGGTTCATTAGGCAGAAAAATACGGGAAAATACTACCTTTGTCTTTTGATGTTGATAAAATCCTGGACTTTTTTGGCTTCTGTCTGTCCCCAGGGGCATAGATCCAGGCAAAACAATGTCCAGGAAAGGAAAACATGGGAGAAGGTGCTCAGAATTACCTACCTAATCAAGAGCAATGGCCGACTGGTATTGCAAGAAGGCATTTAGCTGGGACACATCCTCACTGGGTTCATCCAGATGAGAACTGACATCAGTACTAAATACCGAGAGGTGAGCATCAGTGCAAACACTGTTTCCTGTACTCTGTGGAGTGTCTACCCACAGCTCATTTTGGAGCAGTGATGCTGTAGCTGCTCTAGCTACATTTTGTGAGTTTAGTGGAGGTTCCTACAGTGCCAGGGCTCAGAAAGCAGCAAATAGCTCTGACCATGCATTTGGTAACAAAAACCTGCATTTCTCCTGGTATGACTCTTACAGGTGGAATAGGACTCAGGAGACAGATTTGTATATACAGCAAGGAGAACCAATCAGAAAAATGTTGTTAGTACTGCATGCTGTCTGAAAGAGTCCTGTTAAAATCAAACTCACTGTGACAGTATTGCTTTCCTTCCTCCATCCCTCGCTTCCCAAATTCCTTCCTTCCTTCCTCCCTCCCTCCCTCCCTCCCTGTTGGGACATTTTGAAGCAAGGCATTGAATTTTTCCTTTTCAAATACTTTTTTTTTCTGAATTGTTATGCTTTTGTGGTATGGTAAGCTTTATAATATGGTCGTGAAAATAAAATTAAATATTTTGTGGATGTTATTTTTCTCTTTCTCTTCCAAACAAAGATAAAACAAAGTTAAAATCAAGAAATTGTCTGAAATGGGATTCCTATTCTCCATGTAGATCACAGAAAATAAATTTTAGAACAAAAATGCTCTGAATATATTGGGGTAGATCTATCACCGTAACTCATTGACATAAATAGATATATGTTGATTACCATCACTTGGTTATCTTCTGTAGATAACATTTTAGTCCATTTCTCTGTAGTTCTACTAGTGTTTCATCAGCACAAAAAATCAAAGAAGCAATAATACAAAAGAATCAGTATAGCCAGCCACTTACTACCCAGTGCTTTATTTTCTACATAATATTTTCAGAGTGTTTTGGGGAGTAATTTCGAACAGTAAGTCAGAGTCCACTGAGAATTGATTTTTGTGACCTCACATATTGCAACAGAAAATTATAACAGGAAATAAACCATTAAGTGATAAACAAGGAAACATGGATACAATTACTTTCAGAACATAATTTTATCCACTCTGGTTTTGAAAATGAAGAGATAGTACTGACTGGAACACCTCAATTCTGAATGCAAACTGTACAATCTATTATATTAAACAAAGTCAAAAGCAATGTGAAAGATCTTGAATCTATTCAAGGCATGCACCTCATTACAGACTTAGCAAATTAAAACACAAATAGGATTAGAAAAGAATAATGTAACAATCTCCCACTATGGTCCCTGGAGCATTAAGTCATAAATTGGGTTTGCATTAAATTGTGCCTGCAGTATTGAATTCAGGGAAAGAGCTATAGGCTGAAGATAAACCTTGCTAGGCTAGCCAACTTCGGTATGGCTGTGTGTTTTCATAAACACACAATGAATTTGTTGGAATCTGAAAAGGTACATTCAAAAGCATGCATTTCATATCTTAATTAGAAAATGCAGATATGGTACAGCAATTTCTGGCTATACCAAAGCCAAAAGCTGCAGGCATTTGAAATTGTCGCTTCACCTGACGATGCTGTTTAAATATGGAAGTTAAGCACTTTTCGCCAGATCACCTACTGTCTTTCCACAAGTTTTCAGGTTTGCACAAACCTCTAGCATGTTACAAGCTTCTTTTTAAGTGGAGGAAACAATCTTACCCCAAAAGACTACAGAGTAGCTGAGTTTCCATGTTACAAATGTATTCTGTTGTTATGGGAACTAAAATGGTGAGCAATGTGAGAAGGATCCTTAGCTAACAAAGACCGGCTTGATGGTATTATGGCAGTAGCTATACAAACAGATCTGCAAGAAATAAATACAGCTTCTTGTCTTAAGGAGATGCAGACTCTTGAAACCTATTGACTCGAAAGAGAGTCAAATTCAACCTTTGTGTGACCCTAGACGAATTACTGAGTAATACTAGGAATTATTTTTGTTAATTTTTCCTTAATAAAGGCTTTATCCTTCAAAGGTATGTTATTACTGTCATCAGCCTCCTAACTGTCATTTCAGGGATCACTAATAGCAGCTGCACTGGTTAAGGTGCTTGTCATTTCACACTACAAAGGAGCCTTCGTACCATATTATACGGATTTTTTTTTTTTTTGTGCCTTCTCTTTTAGGGGTTTTCATGGCTCCATTCGTCTGTAGCAGACTTCCACAATTTGGCAGGCAGAAAGCCCTTCAAGCTAGGTAACTGTCTTTTCTTTGTCAATGAATCTTTTCTCAACTTTTGTTGCTACAATCTCAGCATCTGCCAATTCCCTCCCCTACTTTGTGCTGCGCAGAACTGTACAAGCTGCATGCTAAAATAATAACACAACCTATTAGTATTTTAAGTCTAGTCTCACAGCCACTGCCAAAAGAGCACACGGTATCCTGGGAACACTTGGATTTTGATAAAGTGACTGGGGAGAGAAATGAACTTTGTACAGTGACTGGGGGATGCTGATACCAGGAATTGGTGCAAATTGATGTGACTGCAGAGCCTGTATCTAAACAGTGGGATCCAGGGACATCCCCACATCCACATCTAAATTTGTATCAGGACACCAACTGAATGGCACGTCAGGCTAGGAGCAGGCTATTCTTGGTCTCTTCCCTGCAAGGGTTTCCAGGGATGGGGAGGTGCAGGGGCATTGCTAGGGGACTGTAGCCCACCCTGGGCGAGCGCCAGCTTCACAGCTTGGACATCGCAGCAGCACCATGCCTGAGACTCATTTCTTGTCATATACGAATTGCAAGGAGGCAGACAATGAAGAGGCTGAACCTGGTTTCCTCGCCAGAGGATGCAAGGGCACTCAAGGTCAGACCACGTGCATAAGGTCTGGTCCTGTCCAGCGTAGGCGTGCTTCGGCTCTCAGCAGCAATTTTGTTCAGTTCTGGGGAAGAGGATGCTGAAAAATGGGGCATCCTGCATCTATAGGGGTACATTTAAACTGAGGCTGTTGGGATTTCTTCTCCAACTCCAGGTCCTGGGGCACACACAAGGCTTGCCAGGGAACATGTACCTGAAGATTGTGTGCACGCTGCTGTGCCGTGCACACTCCAGCTGGAGCTCTGAGCTGTAGTCAGGGGAGAAGGGTTTTGGGGCCCACATCACAATTTACTGGCCCCTAATTTTAGATCTAGTGAGGTTTTACCCTGGGCAGGGGGTGGGAGGGATCTTCTCTCCCTCTTCAGCTTGCAAGTGGAGAATTTGTTGGCTAAACAAGGCTGCCTCCTCCTCCTGGCTGACAGCTCCCTTCTGGAGCAACCTTTTAACATTTTTCTTGATTTTCTTAAACAGCAAACATTAGACACATTAAGAACAGCAACAACAAAATCATTAAGCACTATAACATTCTTCGAGGAGCCAGACGTATCCTTTAATCAGGTTATGGAAAATTCATTCCTCTTCTACCCATTTATCTTCTCTGTTTATGCACATACAGAGTGACCCACTTCTGAGCATCAAAAATAACAACAAAGAAACAACCAAAGATTCTTCATTATTAATGGATTTATGTATCATTTATTTTGCTTTATTGGAAACCTAATAATCAAGTTCATTCATTCCAATTAAACACAGCATGCACTAATTGTCTATCATTTCTATCAGTGAATCCAGTTCTCTCACTTCAAAGTCACTACTTGACCTCAGTGGGGAAAGGATTGGTATCATGCTTCCTTCTATAATGATTGATCGTTTGCATTAAGATGGAGAAGCATAGACTGAAATTAGGGGTATTCTGTGCTTTTCTCCCTACATTAGCTTACACCTCCAGTCCCCCATACAGACACAGGGGCTATAAACCCAACCTTATAATTTCATGAACTAATACTATAGACTACGTCAGGTCAACTTTGTCGCCAAATTCACATGATTTATAACAAGTATAATGTATCTATTGTCATCTAATGAGTGATGCATAGATGTCAGGCACAGATATCTAATTAAAATTTTATGAATAAAAATAATAAATATTATGCGTAGCTTTATAATAAAAATGGTTTATTAAAAGCAATAAGATCTTAGTCTCAATGTTGGCTTAAAATCACTGAATTAGTCAGGTAGAATTGACAGAAATTAGTGAGCAAAGAACTCCTTCTTCACAAGTCGTGTGCTGATGTGATTCGTATTTTGTCAGCCGAACAAAAACTCTCCCAAAAAGGCAATTTTGGAAGAAATAGTCTCACCCTTTTCTTGAGCTTTTATATCAGGTAATTTTTGTTTTCTTGACAAAACTATTCAAAATGAAACTCACTTGATGAGAGAAGTACAGGAAGGTAAAGTAGCAGTAGACACTGCAAAAAGTAATGTAGAAAGTTAGTTATATCAAGCAAAGCTGTTCATTAGTATAGGCAAGGATACATCTCATTTTAAAGAGACTATATAGTGTTTTAACTGGCAATTAGTTGCTCAGAATCAACATGGGTTAGGAATTACAACACAAGCCATAATGGAAGTAACATAGCATTGAAAAATAATCTTTACCTCCTTCTTTAGCCTGAAAAATATATTTTTTTACACTCCATGATAATTTTTTTTTCTCTGTTAAAATATAGTTTAAAAAGGTATTTAACTCTAAGGTTGTTTTATCAAGACAAAGCTGGCTAGATATGAAATATCGCTCAAAAGCTGTTAAGAGGGCACTTTATGGTACTTAGAGAAGCTGGAAGAAAAGGTCAGAGGATAATGTCAGGAGGAGAAAGGTAATAGAACCAGGCTCCCAAAAATAGAGAAAAATAAATAGTAAATACTATGAAACGTAAAAAAGATCATCTTTATCACCATGCATGATGTAACTCTGCTGAACAGCTGCTAGTAGGCTTAAATGCCATGTCAGTGACATTAACACTGCATATGATTTTCTTTTATGTTTTCTGACACATCCCCACAATCATGTGCATTTCTAAAAACTTACCACAGGAGATGGCAAGGTATTTGCCCACAGGGACTGGACTGGCAGGAACCCAATCAGTCTCTTTCTTGCAGTAGAAATTTGTCATTTCTGGATCCAAAGATGTTTTGAGTGGGCACATTTTCTATTTTTATTCCCTGAGTTATTATGGGATATGAATGTCAATAATAGATAAGCACATCGCAAACAGACTCAGCAAGTTCTGCCTTTTCTGCCCCTGGAGAGCCACCGCTCAAGCAATATCTCAGTGCTAGGGTGACAGTTCTCCCTGGAGGGGGACAAGAGACAAATCCCTTCCACTCCACAAGCCCCCTGGCCTGCACCATCTGATGAATTTATGGTCTCCAATACAGTTAGGTGTGTATAATTCAATGTATTGCTGAAGACCAGTTACTGTATTTTATAGCTGACATTACAGGGGATATTTTTTTCTACGAAATAAAACAATATTTGTTTCCTGAAAGGGAAATGTGCTGTCTGTAGCTATCAGCAGCCAACAGTTGCTGCTGGGTAGAGCTAAGGGAGAAAAAAGAGGTGGATTTTACTTTAGTGATATTGGGAAGAATAATTTATCATTCACAGTGCCTTTTTCAGGATTGGAAGGCCCATTTGAAAGTCACTACAGGATGACTGCTTTATTGTACCGTATTAAAAAATTGCATTAAAAATAAGGGTTACAGAAGATATCCTGACATGTCGAGTGTTGCAACTGAATCCAAATTCCTACACTGTACATGGCTCTGTGTGTAGGGGTGTGGGGAGGGGGGAAGGGGGTGCCTATCACTTTGAGGGTCTATAGCTAATGGCATCAGGATCCAATTCTGCAATTTCTGAGCACTTTACAGAAATTCGTCAGTCCACTCACACAGTATGGCTGTGGGGTAGAAAAGTGAATATGGGTCAGTGGGATTTGGGTTTTCCTTTGCTTTTGGCCCTATTTTAGAGCTTGGGAAAGCACTCATAAGTGGTTACATGGCTTGGTCCCTGGAAGGTAGAGCTAGTTTGAGGCAAAAATGATATTCTGAAGAGTACTTGATGTCAATCCAGAGCTGTTGTTCCATATCAGAACAACAAACCAACACCAGCGGTACCTGCCCCAAGAGGCCTCCATTTGTCTGGGGCCACAGGAGGACTTGCCCTTGCCAGAGGGATTAAAGATCAGCTTCTCCTGTCCTACAAATCCCTTGCTTAGAACATCCATTTTTAACTGGTTCACAGAATACTGGTTTGGGAGTTCTATAGGGATAAAATTTTAATTTTAATAGGGTATATTTTAAGCATATAGTGGACCCATTTAGTATTGCATATCAGGTCAGATGATAACCCCTGCAAAGAAAATCACATACACTACTGTCCCATCATACAGCGACTTCCTATTTATTTCTGTATTTCTTTGTTGTTTCTTTTAAGCTAAAGTAATGGACACCTGGGGTGCAGGAACACATCTGTGAAGAAAAAACAATTTTTTTCTACCTCCAGGAGTCAGGATATAAGAAATTATTCTCTTCCATGGTTTACATTTTTGCTAGGAAATAAATGCTATAGAGGAATTCAAGGAAGAGCTGTCAGTAAGCAGGTAGAAACATCTGAAGGATGCCCTGGTAGGAAGCTGTGATAATACTACAGCTTCTACAATAACATTTAAAAGGCCTGTGGATGATCAGCAAATGGGTAAGGTGGCTTGTAAGGATGCAGACACCTTATACATGCTTTGCGTGAACCTGCAGTCCTTTGGTAGGCGCGAGGCAGACGATGGGCAGCTGTTGAGAGGACTCAGATGTGGGTTTTGAAAGCACCAGAGGATATTCCGAGCATGGTGTGCCCAAAACACGTGAGGGACAGGGTCTGTCACCTCTGGAGTGGTGTGTGATGCAGCAGGGACCTGGATGACATTTACTGAGTCACTGCACAGTTTAGTTCCAGGCATCCCAAGTAGACTCACATGCCTACAAGTGAGGAAGGCAGCATGATTTAGGAAATAGCCTGCTTTTCAGAGAAAGCCTCAGCACTTGCGCAGTCCATCAGCCTTTCCATGAGCTCCTGTATCTCTTGCTGCTCACAATTCATTTCTCCCAGGCGTTAGCTGTAATGAAGACAGGATGGTCTACAACTTTATGACAGTTCCATTTATTTCCACTATTTTCACGTAAATCCAAGCAACGAGCAGCAGTTGCTTCCTCTGCAGCTTGATAAATGTCAGTATTAATTAAAATTGTTCAGAGTAGGGTCAGGTTTTTTTCCTTTCTCCGCACCAGGCTGGCAGGGAGGAGAAGCCTGACGGGCAGACACAGCTGCTGCGCTGTTGACTGGAAATGTCGTCACTGAGAATGAGGCAAAGGAGCAGTAGCCGGTCTCTGACAAAGTAGATTGGAAATAGTGGAAGCATTTTGTCACCTGCACCGCGCTGCCACTCACTGCAATGTGGGGGAGGATGTCTGGATATGGGTCTTGAACTTAATCCTTTGCTCCCCCAGCTGGGAAGTCTGCAAAGGCAGCTGTTCAGCCCATATGGAGGGGATAGTGCTCCCCCACCACTGCTATCTAATGATGCTTTCCTGACTGACACTCCAGAGAGAGCCCTTGATTTGGGAGGGAAGGTCAACATGACACAGTGCATTTTAGGATGCAGGGAAAAAAACAAGGGACACCCCCCTCACTAAGCCTCCCCATGCCACCATGTATTTATGTGCACTCTGTTCTGACACCGACCCCACCGAGATGTTCATAAACCCAACATCTTCTGTCAGCCTTGGTGGGGGGGCTCAAGCAGCAATGAAAATTATGCTTCAGTGGTCATGGATGTGCCTCTTACCAACTGTGGCAAGTCTGAATGAAGCCAAGGCGCCACTCTGATGGTTGCAGTGCTGGCATCCTCATTTCTGTTACCACTATGAGCTCAGAGAAGGCCTTTACTATTTGCTTACAGCTAATTTTCATACAAGTTTATGAGATAGATTTATTTTTTCTTCCCAAACTTTACTAATAACAGAGGACAGAAATTAATATGAACCCATGGGAGTTACATGCATGTGTTGTCCTGACTTGGACTGAAATGTGTACCCCCACCATCACTTGGGCACATCTCAACAGCCTCCCCAGAGTGTTTTTCCTGATGGAGAAAACAGCGTGGCTTGCACAGCAGGACCAGTCCCTCTTTTGCAAAATGTTGTCAAGAAAAAAGGTGAATGGTTTTACATACACTTTTCCTGAAGTTCTGCATTATTCTCTGAGAAACTGAAGTGGAAAGAGAGAGAGGAGATTAGGGAAGGCAATAACCTCTCCAGATCAAAGGGTGGATCCCAACAAATAAAGAGATGAAAAGGTTTTGGAAGTGCAGAATAAGGTTTTTGTAAAACTCTGTTTCTTATTAGACACACATGGAGACCTAGGCTGGATTTACAGAAGCACTTAGTAACAAAAGGAAGCACATTTCCCCTTGGCATCTGTAAAATTCCCGTCTACAAACACAGGTGTGAAAATGTAATTAAGTGAATATCACTATCGTAAATGACAACTCAGTTTCATTTCTGTATTGAGCTTTTTTCTGTTTCTTTTTTAGATTTCTGTTACCACAGGCTGGCTCTTCTAAATATGGTCTCCTGCAGCTTCACCTTTATTCAGGTACAAGCCCTCGTTCCCTTGCTCTTGTTTGAATTTATTGTAATCCTTTGAAGACTGCATTTACTTGTATTGAGCCCTGTGTTTGTTTCCGCTGCTGGTCTGTACAATGTATGTTTTTTCTAGAAAGATACTGACTGCTAAAAGCCTTTTTTCTGTGAAGACATTTGTCACGCCAAGTGTAGTAGTTTAAAAAAATCCTAAGAAAGAAGTGCCTTTTACCAGCATAAAAAATAACAATCAAGAGTCTCCCACTTGTTTGCCTGGTCTAATCTTACAATGGGTTAGGCTTTCTGCCTGCAGAAATCTGGTTTCTGTAAATTTCTTTTTAATAAAAATGTGTTACCTATGATAAATATATATTGTCTAGGTCAAATTAATCTGATTGTGAAAACATATTGAGCAAAAGTATTGGTAAGATTTAATTTCATCTCTTAAAAAAAAAAAAAAACAACAAAACCCATCAAAAAAACAAACAAACCAAAAAAAAAACCACACCACAAACTGTAGCTATTGAATGCTGGTTTGAATTAAATTCTATTTGTTTTAATAAAAGTGTAGTGGCCTGAGTGTACATATATTTGTTTTAGTGGCAGTGCATTGGATCCAATAAAACTATATTGGCTTCACTGCTTATGTCTCCTTTTCAGAGAAAATGGATTGAATGGAAAAATGAAACAGGCATGAATCAGCCAGCCCTGAGGTCTCTGCTCAGCTCTGGCATCCAAACAAACTGGTAAAGAAAAACCCCAACTTTATTACTAAACATTGCTTTTAAATTTAAATATGTTTTAATGTCAAGGCTGCACATGAGGGGTTTAATTGCCTCTGTAAAAGAGAGTGGTTTTCAGAACCAGACTTGGCTGTGGAGGGTCACTGCAACTGCTTGCGGCTGCAGAAGCAGAAACCTAAGCTGGCTCTGGCTCTCCGTTCCGCTGGTGTAAGTCAGGCTCGTTCGCAATAAAGGCGCTCAGCTGATTGCCACATATCTGCGATAACGCAGATCGAGTGTCAGCCGCCTTGGCACGGGGGCAACTCTATCCAAAAGCGCAGGCACACGCAGCATGGATGTAAATCATGTCCGCATTGGGTGCTAGCTGCCGGGGGCTGGCATTCTCGCAGAGGCCCAGCTGCCCCGAGGGTTTTCTACACACTCCCCCAGGAGCAGTCATTTTGGTCACCTGGAGGGAACGCTGTACTCATCTGCTTTTGCACTAACCTCACAAATGTCCATGTTTTCTATGCAGCAGTATTACCTGTACTTATTACTGCAGGTAGGAAAGCTACTAGAGGCCAATGAGGGGCTGGTCTGTAGCATGTTTTATGGTGTTTTTTCAGGCTGGTATGCAGTAGATTCTGCTAAATGGGAATAAGGATGTTCTTAGCACAGAGTCTTAAGTAAGTTGAAGTATGTTATAGCCATTTGTTTTACATTTTGAAACCATACAGTCCCCTATTTTAAATAAGAATGAGGACCTGCAGAGAGCAGCTCTGCAGCTGGTTGATGCCCTTGCTGAACATGTGAACACAGATCATCATGCTCTTGCATGTATTTGCCAAATCATTGTCACCCCAGTGTCAACACTTCTAAAAATGTCACCAAGTGCCCTTTCTAAATTCACTGAATTGAATTAAAAAAGGAAAATGCATTCCTGTCCTTTTCCAAGCTTCCTCAGTGCCACCTTTACAGCCAGTGCAACTGAGGTGAGCTCCACACAACGTCTCTGAGGTTAGAAAGGACGCTTCACTCTCAGCATAGCAAGAACCATCTGGATATTTGCTAAGGGGTGAAATAGATGCTGTTGGCTGGCCTGGCTTCTCACATACCTTAAATTGCTGTAACCTGACAACCCAACCTGAGTAATGCTTTGTTTGATGCCGTGCTTCCCTTTAGGAGACTTGAATCAGGTTGTGTGAATCCAAATCTGCATCTTATTCCTTCATGAGAAAACATGATCTGAAGCAACTCATTTACACTTTATGATGAACTGTGTGCTCCTGGGGCTGTGGGAGCCAATCCAAGTGAGGAGAATTTGGCTGCAGCAGTAGTTTAGCTGTGGGAGAAGAGATGGCCACAGGCTTCTGCAGCCCCAGCTCCTCAGAAAACTGTGAATGAAGAAATAAATCAATGAAAAGTAAAGCAGCTGATAGCAAAGCAATATTCAGGTAAAAATCCAGCTGAGGAGTGGGTTTGAGAGTACTGCACTGAGCATCAACAACAAATTCCCTGTGACCTTGTGGAAGCGGAATACAAGTTATACACACAGCAGTCAGCTCATACACCCCAGAAACAAGCTGTCTCCTGAGCCCAGGGTGGCCAAACCAGGTTTGCAATAGCTGTGAGGGCTTCACCACCATACACATGAGGGTGGTGAAGGTGGAAGACTTCTTGAAGCATCTAGATAACAGATTTGAGAGTGCTAGGGAAGATTGGTGGGTGCCAATAAATAAAATGGCTGCAGACTTCACAGTGATGTTCTGTGAGATACTCCCTGCACAAGGGTGTGCAGAAATGTGGATACCTGTGCAGAGCTGAGAAACATACAGGGGAGAGGGGTCTGGACATTTTTAAGAATTTGGGAAATTCCTGGGGGAGCCCAGCCAGGACAGATGGACTCTACCAAAATCAAAATAGGACCAAATAGCTGGCACTTATAGTGTAAAGGGTTAAAGGAGAATTTTTAACTAGAAGCTGGCATAAATCTGGGTGCAGAGGAGTCCACAATCTAAGGTGACACCACCTCCAGGGGTGAAAACATAAATTCTGTGTCAGAAAGTCATTGGACAAATTAAAGGAGGACAAATCCCACCAGGGCCATTAAATTCTATTGTCCAGTTCCTCCCAGTTGCTGGAAGCTGGAGGTGTAAGTGGGGGATTTATCAGAGGCGCTAGGTCATGTGGCGGAGATGGGTTTTCACGGCCTCTTTCTTGATTCATGATCCCAGCTCCAGACAGAGTGATGGAGGTGGTGACACAGAGAGAGCTTTAAACCTCCTGCCCACCACAAAATCACCCGCCTGGGCCCCATGTCCCCCATAGCCCATCTCTGCCCCTTCTCACCCATGGCCAACCAAGCACTGGCCACCGCACTGTGCCAACCCCACAGCCCAGCCTCCTCTGGCCAATCCTCCACTTCAAAATGAGCAGCCACCAACATCTTTTCTGCCAAGCTGGGGATGTTGCAGCCACCTGAGCAGCTCATGCAGGGATCATCTTCTCCTTTTATCCCTTGCCCAGACATGTGGGAGACGCCTTGTTTGAGTCCTAAATATGTTTCACTTAAGGCATGATGATGATGTACTAAAGTGCTGTAATCTTTGCTAGGTCTCTCTTTACATTGCTGTAATTACTACAATAAGCTGTTTTAACTGGGTCTTTTATAAGTAACAGCAACATAAAAATATCTCAGCATGTTTTCCTTTAATGAGCTACAACTTCTCTGTAATCTTCCCTACACTTTCTTTGGTGTGTCTGTTTGTAGTGGACGTGGCATTGTTTTCACCTCCTCCCGAGCATCATGACTCTTCACCCCTGAGCTAGCAAGCTGGCCCTGGGACACTCAGCTGGGTTTTGTCTGGGCTGCCCCAGACTGGTAAATGCAGTGGTGGTGAAGCTGAGTGATGCCAGCATGGGGCACAAGATTATTCCCTCTGCTCAGCCCTTCCACCAGCAGCAAGGCTTTAGGGAAGACTCAGGAAGCGAGGTGACTTTGTGGCTATCATGACTGGCTCAGCCGATGGAGGGGACATTTGCCACCATGGCCGTGGGCCCTGCCAGCATGTGGGTCACACCACCCGGCTGCTGAAGATGCTGCAGGGAATGCATTACCATCAACCACATCTCATGTCCATTTAAGGACACCAGCAGGAAAAGCGATGACAAAAGGGATTGATACCCAAATGCTAAGGCAGAAGATCAGTACTGGGGCTGATAACTGATACAAGTGACTACAGATGAGCTGTGAAGCAGAAAGGGTTTTGACTATGCGGCACAGGGATTTGAGGGACAGCTGTGGAGACTTTTCTCTGTCATTGCTGCTGGCAGAAAGCGCTAACATGGTCAGGCAATGCCTCCGCTCCAGCCACCCGTTCACTCCACTGCTGCCCAGCTCCATCAGCCTGGTCTCGAGGAGCACCTCTGCCCCTCGGCCCTCGCCCCCAAACACTGCTGCGGGAAAGCCAGGACGCAGGCATGCAGCACGGTCCAAAAGGCTTCAGTCAATTACGCCATAGTAGTATCACATCGGCAAACTCACAGTTTGACTGCTTACAGCAGATGGACGAACACTTGTCGGTTATCTGGTGCTGAGCGAGAGGCAGATTTATTTCCAGAGCCTGCGACTCTCATTTCTCCCAGCTGAAGCTGCAAGGCAGAGTGTGCATCTGTGATAATTTTTTTTCAGGCACAGCTATGTTACAGTGAGGTCTATCACCAAAAGCGATGGAATTTTTGGCGTGTTTTTACGGGGAAGGCAGGAAGGAGGGTGGAAGGTGTTACTGGTTTCCATAGCACTGGAAGCTGCTTGAATTCACACAAGCATGAACTGAATTTCTAAATCTCAACCATACCCTGTGTGCACTGACAGCTGGTTCACCAGAAAAGGACTGCAGAGCTCAGTAAAGCAGCGTAAAAAGCACTGGGTATCTGCATTGGGATGATCATAATGTGCACTCTAAAAATAAAGGAAACCATGAATTGCTACTTTGGAGCTGGCCAAGGGTCCACTGAGCACTGTCTCCAGTCGTGGCCATTGGCAACACTGACTGTTTTGGGGGAATGGAAGGAAATCCCTCAGGAGACAGCTGTGCTGGTCTCCTGACTAAGGCTGACTTCAAACCTGAAAGTAATGCAGCAGCTACAGAAGTAACTGCACTTGCTACAAAAACAGCATCGTATGCTTTCTGACAACAGTTCTCCAGCGAGGCATCAGTGTAACATGACTGCTGGCGGGCAGGATCTAACAGGGACTGAAATATATTCTGAGGTGTGAGATTTACTGAAACCCATAAAGCAGCAGCTGCAAGAACCTCACTTACTAGAAACTCACCAAGGCCCTTTTATTTCTCAAAAATATCCTTGCTGTAGGAATTTTGGAAAAGACACACAATTTGCAAATGTCCGTGAAAGGCCTCAATAGTTCTGCTAAGGGACATGTCCTTTTAAAAATTGCACTATAAGAGTTTATAATTTACTGAGGTTTTCTTTAAGGGGTGGGTAATATTTTTTGGAAACTGGTCCTGAACTCACCATTGACTTTTAGTTCCTTCATCTTTAAACCTGGGCATGGAGGGTTCTTAGTACCTCCTGACTGGACAATGATTTTGCTAGAAAGAGCAGTGGAAAGTACACATCAAATGGGTACCAATTTTCTAAACATTTCGTTTTTGATGGGCTCCAGCTTAGAATAACATAAATCCGTTCCTTTGGAGCAGGTCAAATATTTTGAGATGTCACTGTTTTTTTCCCCCTGAAAAAGATAACACAAGCGAAATGGAAAAAAAAATCAGGCGTTGTGCTTATTGCAAGGAAATCTGTTTATGCATAATTTGAAATCAGAGCAGAGTTTCACTTCATTCTGTCTTGTGTTGTTGTGTTTCATATTTCATGCTTTGGTTAACACTTATTTAGTCTATTCCTAGAGGCTGTGACAGGTTGTCCTGAAAGTTTTTAGACTTGCTGAGCATATACTCTCCACAGAGCATGTCAAAATGAAAGGAACAAAGAATTCATTCATTTTTATGCAAAAAAAATTTTAAAGACCAACAAAGGCCTTCTGACATTGTAGCTTGAAATACATAAGTCATCAACATGTAAGTTATCAGCAGCTTTGAAGAAAACAAAAGAATTTTGTGTGGAATTTCCTTTCTATAATTCAAAGAAATACAAGGGGAAGAAATCGGTTCTTCCCCTGAATTCCACTGAAATAAAAAAATGAACAGTGTTATTTTTCCAAAAAAATTCCCCATTTTAGCCAGTTTTAGGGGCTTTGTAGAGACTTTTCTTTCTTCCTTGTCCCATCTCTATGGGGAAGGAAGATATGGCCAACACATAAGGGTCAGTACTGTGCTTGTCAGCTTGTGTTTTGGCTTCATCATACACTGACCGGGTCCAATTACACTGAAAACATTTTAGAAACATGGTAACACCATTGTGACCACCAGTACATAAAGGATCTTTCAGGAAGAGAAAACGATGGGTGGAAGTGACCTCATTTGACCAGGACTGAGAAATTCTGACTGTTTTTCTTCCTGTTTTCCAAAGCCAGGCACTCCGATGCACACCACAAGAAAAGTACAATCTCATGGATTCAAATGAGCATCTTGCTTTGCCATATGGGCATGACAAAGGGTGCTACATTTATTTTAGTGGAAAGTCCCTGCTTCTCCCCAGCTTAGTCCTGGAACGATCAGTGTGACTCTGGAGCTTGCATAAGCCAGAGTGGTTTTAATGCACTGTTTCTACCCAGCTGAGACCCTCGCCCCCCACCTTGAGGATTTTCATCAGGGTCTGACAGCTGGGCATCAGCTGGGCTGACCCGGGCCCTAATTGCATTTCTTGTGCTGGTGGCTGCCAGGAGGAAGGCAGAGAGACATGCTGGGGGCTCCCCTGGGCTCCTGCCTCCCTCCCGCTTGGGGATGTTTTGCCTCCCAAGCCTGGGAAAGGGCATCAATACTGGGCACACCCCCACTGTTTCCCAGCTCCTTCATAAATCTGCCAGAAAAATGCACAACAGAGGGGTCCTTTAAAAATCATGACAGAGAGACTTTGATGCAGTCATTTGATATCTAGGCTAATTAAAGGTGTGCACAGAGACACAGTCACACACATAACACATACCTGCTAAATAACGGGGCAGGCAATGCGGCATTAAATTTTCATTACTACCTCTTCCCGCAGCCCCATCCCTGTGTTTGATGCCTCAGAAAAGGCAATTACCCAGTTAACTTTCCTTGGAGCGTACCTACAGGCTCAGGAAACACTTCACCAGACGGGCATTGCCCAATGCCTAATGACATCCTCAATCTTGCTTTATAGATGTAGCTGCAAATGAAATCTTGTTTTTCCCTGGCTGAATCCCTATGTTCTTTGGGTTTCAGCTGTAGTTCCTGCATCTATTTGGTCACCCTGTGTGTTGTAAGCAATGTATGTTTTGTGATTAAAAAACAAAACATGGAGTGGGGCAAAAGCTGGCATTTATTATGCTGGGGAGCACTGCTGCTCACTTGAGCTGACACTGAGCACACTCATCCCTGGTCTCTCCCGTTCGCCTTTGCCATTGAGGAAATTCAATCCGCTGCCGTGTCATTGTTATAGTAATCTCCAGCTCCTGGACACCAGTCTGAGTATGAGAGTCACACAAAAGTGATGTCACACTCATCCTGGGCAGGCTGTGCTTCAGCAGTACACCTTCATTCCTGGTGGCTGCTGTGCTGAATTCCAGCCATCATTCGCCTTTGCAGCAGCTCAGGGCTAGGCATCGCGAGGAAGAGGGGCTGGCCATGGCACTCTTTCCTGCTATGGCTTTTCTAGACCTGACTGTTTTTTCTTTCCTTTTTTTTTTCTTTCTCACCCAGAGCCACCTCATTTGTGCTGATGGCTACAGCCTCTTTCTGTGCTCTGACCTTGGCCATGTGCAAAATGTGAGGTCCTCTTCAAGTATGTCCTCATAGTTTGTCCACTTCTCTCTGAAAACTTCCAGTACCTCCTCTTCTCCAACCCAGTTATGTTTCTGAGAGCTTTCTGCTCTCAGTTTCAGGCTTTTTGCAGTCTTGGTTCTTCCTATTTATTACTTTTGATTCTTCCGAGGAAGGCAGCATTTCCACAGTCCATTTTTTTAACAAAACAGCTCTCATGCATTTTTCAGTACCATTTCTCACACACAGCGTATCACCCCTGAATTATCCACAGGGCCGTGGTTTCTTCCTGTCCCTCCTCAGCTTTTACCATGAAGGTTTGTTCTATTAGCGGTTCAGAAAAGGGGCAGCTGGGATAAATGAAATTTGTTTTAAAATATAGGTTCATGCTGTCCTTTTTTTTCCCCTCTGCCTTTTATATGGTGGATGCACTGTTGGTTTATGAGGTTTTCTAAATAGCAGCTATGTCTTTCTAGACACGCAAAGAATAATTCAGGGTAATTCAGCCCAATACCACAGCTCTCCTTCCCAGCTGAGGTCTCCTTCAGCCAGCACTGCCAAGGGGTAGAGATGCTCATTAAGAGCCTCTTGGCTGCCAGTCAGCTGGCCAGAGGCAGCCAGCCCTGCTTTACATTGGGAAGAAATGGCTCATAGAGGAGTCCCACTGCTGAAGTCTCAGGGAACTTGTCTGGGACCCTGTGGCTTGCTGGGTCTGGTGCATGAGCATGTGAATATTTCATGGCCTTGCCCTTGATGTGTTGCAGTTAAGGCTGTGCTGCCCCAGAGGCTGGCAGGATCGCAGTGGGTGGGGATGTTTGTTCAGCGATACCATTGCACCGGGCAGGTTTGGGGTGTCATGAGATGGGGCTTCTGCAGGGACTCTGCCTTGCTTTCCTCTGTGCAGCTCTCTTGCATTACTTTGGTGCTTTCTTCTCACCTAAGATGAGGGCTGAGAAGTGCAAGGGCCCATGAAAATGAAGACAAAAATGAGAGGAAAATATTCCTATGGATTTCAGAGGCAAGTGCTGCTGGAGCTGGGAGCACCATTGTCAACCTGACAGAACTGAGCCCTTCATTTGGGATTTTGGACAAAACTGGAGCTGATTCTTTGGCTGTGTGCAGCTTTTACCTCTGTGCTTCCATACCTGGATGCTTTCAGCCTTCCAGAAGGGTTTTCATCAACCCACAGGGCAGAACCCACAAGCATGGGAAAATGGCTGTGAAGCCACTGGGATTTCAAATACAAAACCAAACGGATGCATATACCTCACGGCTCATACACATGCACAAGCAAACAAATGAATGAAGCAGGGAAGATGGCTGAAAACGATAACTAAGCTTCCCAAGTTTTGCCTGATTTTTATTGGGTTTTACAGCAAAACAATTACAGAAATACTGAGATGGTAATTTCTCAAAAACGTTACATAGCTCTCTAGTTACAGTCTCACTTTAACTCTAAAACCCATCCCCTGCTCAGAGTTCATATTCACTGATTATATCTGACTATGTAACTTGAAGGAAGAAGGGTAATCAGCGGCGTGAATAGCAGCAAACACCCATTAAGGGCTAGTGTCCTACCCAAGACCTGGCTAGATGATGCTGACTTGTTCTGGGTTTGTGTTTTTTAATCCTCTCTCACATCCAGGCGCCAAGACAGGGATTATATTAAGTGACTGAAGTTGCTGGCAGTTTGAAAATGGATTCCCTTGGTCCCGACTTCCCAGACCTTTTCTGTTTGCTTTCTGCAGACATTAGAACGATGGAGGCTGGCTTGCATAAACGCCTGTGGAAAGCCCATTTGAAGTTTGCATGCTTGAATACTGCCATATAGCAGAAGTGCTGGGCTGAGATGACAAAGCTATACCAGAGCCTTGAGCTTAAACTTGCCTAATGAGGGACAAAAATTCTTCATCCACTACTGCTGTGACCATTTCTCTTCATTCTGTGCTCTGCAATTAGTACATTTAAAAAGGACACTGCTTAACACAGCAGGAATTCCAGTTCCTTGGGAAATTTTTCTAGAGCCCGGGCACACAGGCAACTGAATGAGGTTTTGACTGTGCCATTGGCAACCTGGCCTGGGGATGCAGGTGCCATTATTTCAAGTGAATGTAATAAAAAGATTTAATTTCAGCTCTGCACATAGACAGCAGAGCTTTCAATACAACCACTTTTCCAGGGCTGAGGCTTTGAGGAAAACCCCTCCAGCAGGATAAAATTTATATTATCAACCCAAAGCTCTTCCCCTGATCACAAAATTTACATTCCTGCAGATGGAGGAAAAAAAACCAATCCTGTGTGATACCGCTCATGATGAACTCAGCCCTCTTTTGAACAGGCAGGTTGAAATACTTGTAGCAGACCCTTCACAGTCTATCTATCTGACCTGTTAGGAAAGAAGAAAGATAATAAATTGGACAAGTAAATTTGAATTACAAATAAATTAGAGGAAGCCACAATCAAGGTACTGACATTCAGTAAGCGAAAAAAGAAAGCTTATTTGCGGGTAAATTATCTACTGTGAATTATTTGCTCGGCTCTGCTGTGAAGAGCTCTCAGAATGGGGCAGACGGAAGCAGGTACTTTGTTTGCTGGTTCAGGCTTCTGGTCCTGAGAATCAATCTTTGACCATTAAAAAAACACTGCTGCCTTTTCAAGTGTAATTTATTCAAGAAGATGCTTTTTTTCAGGATGCTGCAGAGATTCTTGATTTTCATTTGTCTTTGTCTGGAGATGTGAAATAAGTTTACCATATTGTCCATTTCATGCTAATTTCTCGATATATTCATATATTCGTTTTGGATACGGGATTCGCGAAGGACTCTGCTGACTCTCAGACACTGCTGTTAAAAATGGAGATAATCCTGCTGAAGATAATTTAACTCTATTTCTGTATAGCAGGTAATATTAAAACTAATGGCATATGAGAGGAGCTGGGATTTTTTTTGCTTTGAGCGCTTTATAACATTTGTGAAAAGCAGTGGTCCTTGGACAGGGAGCAGGGAGCCCTAGTTTCTGCTCCACACGGTGCTGCCAACACGCTTGACCTCCGATTGAGGCATTAGAAGGGGTCCTGATGATTTGAGGCAAACCATACTACCCCCCTCAGTTCAGCGTTCTTGTTCCCCAGAGACCTTACATCTCATGAGGATCTCGTGTCATATGCCCAGGTCAAATGTTCTCCAAAGGCATGGTGCCTCTTGATCCAGCCCAGGCAGTAGCAATCTTTCTGCTGCTTTCAAGCCAAGTCCTTCAAACAAGGAGCAGAGTATTGTGGTGGGTGGGTGAGGCATGACATGAAGCCTGGGGCTGGAATAACACTAACACTACCATAAAGGTGCTTACTGGTACACAGATGCAGGCAGAGCAGGGGGTTTTATACATTCTGTATCTTTGTCTTCCAACTTTATATACACTTCAGGTTGCCACTGGGTTATTTGTAGGTCATTTCAGGAATATATATTTCTGCAAGAGCTATTTCTGGGAGCTATGCCAAATTGGAAACTGTAGAAACCTATACATCCCCCGCAAGAATGTATACCAAACAGCCATTGCCATTCTCTTCCTCGCTACTCTTCACAGCCCCCGGGGAGGAGGCATATCAGTCTGTAGCAAAAAGGAGTGTGGAATAAATGCCCCTGCAAGGCTCTGGAAGAGCCAGGCACCCAGCAGAGCTGCAGGCACACATCCCTGCTGGAAGTAGCACATGTGCACCCATCACCCAGCCGGGCTCTCCTCATGTGGACACCGACACACCGAGAGCAGCAGGAGTGTTTTGGAATTGTGAAGGAAGGACGAGGGGGGGCAATGTTGGGGTACAGCCCCCCACTGCCCCCTCAGAGCTGTCCTGCTCTGTGTTCTGGTGTGGTGCACAAAGAGGATGGGTGTTATTAATGTATGGGGCTGTGTGAAGCTGTCTGTCTGATAACCAGGCCCTGCAATGACTGCTGTAACTCCAGATGTTGTTGCTTGCAGGGTTTGGAAATTCCTTGTGTTAGAAATGTTGGCCAGGGTTTGGAGTCCTGGAATTTCATCTGGGAGCACCTTTCCATTCATCAAAAATGCATTGTGAACCAACCAGCAAATCTGAGTTTCTCTGGTTTTGGATGAACTTGCAAGGGTTTGTTGCAGCTGGAAAACATAGTTTGCAAACAGATTCAATGCACTGCTGGGGCAGGGCAGAAGCGTGGCCCTGAACACAGAAATTAATTGATTGCACTTGATTTGCATTTTTTCAGGGCTTGAACTGTTCTGTACTTAGTGTAGTAGGGCACACTGCTTTGAAATGTGGCCAAAGCTACAAAGCATACTTGCTTCTCTCTCCTAATCACTGACAATGCTCTAGAACTAACAAAAAGTAACTAAATCCCTTTTCGTGGCACTGTCTTTTCCTGGTTTGAGTGTCAGGATTTGGCTGTATGCATCTTAATCATGTCTACAAGCCACAATGCTGTCAGCATTATGAAGAGAAATGTTTTACTGTAACACTGCCTTTTTCCTTTATCACAAAAGTATGGATCAGCTAAATTCTGCTGTACATAGGGGACCAATTTTCCACAAAAGAAGTCAATGGAGAAAAAGGATTTAAATGTTAAATTAACCCCCCAACAAAAGCAATGTTTTAGCCCAACGCCCCCTCGGAGTCCAGAACAAATTTTGCTAAGAGAGAGTTTTATAAGGAATCTGTGTCAAAGTAGATCTATTATCTGATGGATAAGTAATGGGCTTCATCAGTCATTTTTATCCATGGGAAGGGGGCAAAGGAGGGAAGAGGAAAGTGAGTCTGTTGGAAGGCTGTCTGTTGGAAGCTTTACCCAGACAGTGAGATTGCATGTCTGCATGCAGACTTGAAAAGACACAGATCATCAGATACCAGAGCATGCCTTTGAAAATGGGTCATAAACATTAGAGGAAAGGATACAAGGACAAAGGGAGTAGCAGAGCTTTAAACTACAGAGGTTATTTAAGTGTGTGTATGTACGTGTGTGTGTGCGCGTGCGTGCGCGCTTACGTGTAAACAAGCATGATCAAGAACTCAAATCTGTCAAACAACGATATCGAGTTAAAGGCTTGTTTACAAGTATTGCTCAACATTCCTCTGCCTCCCTCCTTGAAGCTGTGTTGGAAGCTATATTAAAATACACTGTACAATAGCATCTAAAATACACAGGGGGGCTGAGAAGGCATGGAGCAATGGGAGCTGTACCAGATAATGCGTCTCTCCATAGCAGTAGCTTGACCCATTCCCAGATGCTGGAAGGCAGCTGTCTGCTCCATGGGGTTGTCAGCATGTTCCTGACCTGGGACAATGAACTCTCCCTCAATCAGCCCCATGACATTGGTTTAGGAGTCAGCACAGGTCTGGGACAACAGGCAGTTTGGATGCCATCACACCTTTCTTAGAAGGTGACCTTGCTTAGAAGATGATGCGTTTTAGAACATGAGCATCATATATATGAAGTGATGCCTTCCGAATGAAATGGCATGATTTGCACCCTGGCTGTCATCCGCCCACACACCACCACCAGCTTCAAGGTAAAAAATGGTCAATAAAAGTCTGTTAGTGGCATACAGGTATTTTTGGCTGCTGCTCCCTCCTCTGCTCATCTCACACTCATTGGAAAAGTGTTTAAACCAGTAATGGCTTCAATAACATTTTTTTAGGAAAACAAAGTGAAGTAACTGGAATTTAAGGAGCTGGTGAACTGTGGCAGCAGTGGGTGTCTAGAAGCTATTTGCATCTTGCTGTCCATAACAGGGTTTTATTCCTCTTGTGACTCAGGGGCAGGAAATGGGAATCTGATGAGAATATAAGTCAGTTTGATCATATTGCAGGAAGTCAGAAACTGAGATGGGCAAAGATCATCTGCGAAGTCCTAACGCAATGTGATGCGTCGTAACAACAACATGCTCAAAACCCAACAGAAATGAGGTTATTCAACAGTTTGTATTAATTGAAAAGAGGGAGTATTTCTGAGCCATTTGCTTAGTGTTATGTCTTTATTAGAAATGTTGCTGTTCCCATCCAAAATATGTAAGCATGTGTCATGGCTGGAAGGTAAATGGCTTGCACTCAATGCTCAGGCATCCTCTCCGTGGAGAGAAAGAGCAGCACTGTGAAAGACCTCCCACATGCTCTGGGAATGCAGCCTCAAGCACCTGGGGTCTCAAAGGAAAAGTTTTTTACATATTGGTGAGCACATGGAGCTTACCAAACACACATACATACATATTCCAAAATCCCCTACGCACTTGTCTTTAGACTCTGATATTAATAATAATCTGCCAAAACCAGCATATACAGTAGGCTGTCAGCTCAACTTCAGCTTTAGTCATTCACCTGCCCTTTGCAGTCATGCAACATGATGTTGGTCCCACCACCAACATCAACTCCACAGTGGCTCAATCCCTTTTCTCTAGTTGTGGCCTCTTCCTCTCCAATGCAGTCATAAAACAAAGTGCAAAAGATTTACTCCAGTTCTTGGGGCACTGATTTTTTGAGACATCTGATCCTTGAAACAAAGAGAGGGAGGCTTTCTTCCTGAAAAAGGAGACACAGAGAAAAATCAGAAGGCAAAAGTAGTTTTATTTGTGCTTTCATTCTCCCTCTCTCTGTGCAACCTTGAATGTAGGAAGGGGTATCGGTTTCACAGGATGTGCCAGTAAACCCCAGCTGAGCAGTACCTACAGAGAGCATCCACTGAAGACGTGGAAGCCCCTGACCAGAGGATGGTCGGGTTGGTGAAAGGGTGTGCTGCCTCAATGTGGAAGGACGCCTCAGGGGACCAGTAGCTCTGTCAAAATCTGCTGGCATTTGTATAAATACCATAAATCTTTCCTGCCCCCTCTGCTCCCCGGTCTTTCTCACATCCTGCAAGCTACAGTGCAGTCCCAAGCCTGCTATATAAGCATCAGTTTTCCATAGATCATTCACCAGATGTGAAGAGATACATGGTGATTCGTGCGCATGGCAGGCTGGCCAGGATAGCTGCAGTCAAGGCTGTCCATGAGGTGACCTCAGAGGGACTCCAGAGCTTCTCTTCATCTTCTGCCAGGTGAACATGACAGTCCTCAAATGCAGCAGGACCATTGTGAAGCTGCCATGCATGGGATCTGGGATTAATGCACGCTTGAAGCACTTGCCAGTGTTATTTTCCTAGCAGATGGGTTTAAGCCCCACTTTTAAAGCTACTGTAACATTGAGTGACATAGGGAGGTTACAGAGCTACAGAAGATCTTTAGACTATTATTGTTGTTGTTGTTGTTGTTGTTGTTGTTGTTATTGCTGAGTGCAGTTGTCTTAGTTTCAAGGGGCAAGGCTGATGAAATTTATTGCTATATTAATAACCTTCATCATATCCTTTTTTGCAGATCCCTCTTGCCTGTTTCTTTAAAACCCATGAGATCATCTATTGGCTGTTAATGGAAAGCAGTTTATTTTGAAGGAGGGTGAACTGACAGATTTTTGTTCCCATGAACTGTATAAGAAATCTAACAAACTAGATGTAGATGGATCAATACAGGCTGTTCTTTATTTATCACCCTCTGTCTTCCTCACTTTATTTTTATGGCTATTAAAGATGCTATCATTGATATACCATTTTTGACTGTCTCCAAATAATGTATACACTGGACAATGCTGCCATTGATATTCATGTGAAGTGCTGGGATATTGAATGACCTAGGAAAGTGGTGCAGCCTGTCTTTCATTTCTGCAGCAATAGGTTTAGCTGGGGCTGGATCTCTAGTGAGTAACCTTTCTGCTACGCTCCAGGAGGCACAAGGGAAGTTTGATCTTTGCTCTGAGTATTTCTTCAAGTGTGCTTGCCTTTTCCTTTAGGTGGGACTTTAGCCAGCGAGTTCCTGAGTTCTCTGCTTCATTAAAATCTTTGCCTTTGGGCTTGTGATCAGCAAGAAACATAGCAGTGCTTGACTGCAGCCCTTGGATGATGTGATTTCAATTAAAACTCACTACTTGCTACAGATGGGGGGGGTCACGCTCCAAACCATGACATTTTGTCATGAGTAAACAACTGATGGGAGCTGAATGAATCTGAAGCTTGACATGGCTTATCCTTGCCTGCACTGATGGACAGCATTGTGTCAGCTAATTTGACTGTCGACAAGAGAATTAAACCTGGTTATGGAAACACAGGTGCCAGAGATGAAAGTGTCTATGCTGCAGTCCTGATTGCAACTGCTGGACAACATAGTCACCTGTCAGCCAGTTTTAAATGATCCACTCTGAGTCTGGTAGTGGTCTGGAGGTGGGAAACCAAACTCAGTGATGACTAGTCACCCCAGTACTTGGGGAGGTTTATAGCCTGCCATGTATTTTCAGTTTAGGATATGAAATTGGACTGAAATTGGGCACAGAAAGCTTGATTTTCCAGCCAAGTCAGCTCAGCTCCTGTTAAAAGCAAAGCAAAGGAGAACACCACCCCCGCGTTTACCAAAAGCAGTTTCAAATGTTCTCCTACAGCAGGATTTGCCTCAGATGTCAAAATGGGAGTGTGATGCTTTTGTAGGTCTGGCACCAGGTAACTAGTGTTGTGTAGTCAGGAAATCTGGTCTGTCTAGGCAGCCTGTATTGATTGAGGCAATCTCTGCAGATTTAGTAAGAAGCTAATTAATCCCATTGCCCAGTTAAACCTGGGATAAGCAGGTGGAAATCCAGGGTTAAAGCCTTACAATAGAAGGAAATATTTTTCTAGCGACTCAATTTGCTAAAAACAAATGGTGTGGCATTTAAATTGGGGCATCTATCTCTAGCAACCCAGCATCTCTAATCAGTTTCTCACCTTTACATTTGAATGCAGTGAAGGCAGAGGTACTGCATTTACAATTATAGCAGATGACTTCATCCCTCTGAAATGACTTTAAAAGATTAGAATTCATAGATTATTTATTAACTCTTAGTGAATGTATTTCCAGAATGGGAACAACATATTGCATCAATGTCTAGTTCCACAGTTTAACTATTTTAATTAACAGGGAAATGTATACTGCTGTAAGGAACTCAGCCCCCGTACCACTGTGCAAGGCTTTTTCCTTACTGTCTCCTTTTTAGTACAAAGCCTTTGTTCCTTTAAACTTGTGCTAATAACAGTGATCATAATACTGGAATCTTCCTGTGATAACTCATAAATAACAGTTCTAGCTAAAACAAGTCTGCTCAGCCAAGCCATCCAAAACCGGCAACACATCAGTTTAATTGACCCGTTTTGATCGTGAGTGTCTGATTCACAGGTTGGCAGAGAGATTTGTGACGGAGTGGCACTGGCAGCTTAACCCAAACATTCCTGCCGCCTAGATAACAAAAACCATCTCATATAAGTTCACGACAGCAACTGCAGCATATCCAGAATTGTTTTCCTTCCTTGTTGGATTTTGTAGCAAATCTCTCCCTTACTAAAGCCTTCACTTGGTTCCTGGGTAGTAAAACAGCATGCCTTAGAAGTGGTAAAAAAAGACTAGATGAGCATAAACCAGACCTCCAAACCAGGTGCCAGTCCAGATGAAATATAAAGCTGTCCTCAGCTAAGCAGACAGAGTTTTCCAAGGAAGGCTGAGAGGGGTCAAGTAGATGAGGAGCCAGACCCATCTGCTGTGGGAGGAATGCTGTCTGCTTCCTACAAAGCTGGGGAACGAGAAGGAGGTAAACACAGCCCCAGATGCCTGTGGTAGCTGATCAGCACTGGCTCACTGCCGAACCACAGCCTGGGCTCTTCTGTAGGAAAAGGGGGGGATCAAAGTCAGGAGGCAGAGTGTACCATACTGTGATTTACTTTGACAATGTGTTGTCCCAACAGAAAAAGAAAACCATGTAATTTAGATGCTGTCAGGACAGAATGTCACCTTTAAAGAAATGGAGATCTAATTATCAAGATACCGTTTGGGAGACCTAGTATGGAATAATTCACAAACATGGTGAAGAATTAAACCCTTTCAAAGCCATGTAAATATGTTTTTCCTTTATCTCTAGTACTTCTGATTTTCAGCTAGGTTAAATGCATCAAGCTTAATCATTGACCATTTTAAAACACGCTATATAATGCTTTTAAGCTCCATGTAAAATATTATTACATGCTAAGATTTTAAGGACTAGTTTCACCTCGATGTTCTGACTCATTAAACAACTACACTTCCATGGTGCCATCCTTGAATGATAAGGCATATCTGTGAAATGCAGCAGAATTTGAGGATAACACCTATACGATTAAGATAATTTGAAAGGCACAAGAACTAAGAACCAGAAAGAAGAACCATCAAGTTCATGTCAGGCTATTACAACAGGACTTGTTCTGTTAAATAACTGAGTTGCTTTCTTAAACTCTTGCACTTTACTTTTATAGTGGTGAACTCAAGAGCAAAGTAGTTATGCAGGAATCACCAAGCTGGTCTGAGTAAGAACTGCCTTAAAGCCTTGTCAAATGGAGCATGAGGCTCAGGTTCCAAAAATACATTCATCATTTTATATTAAAAACAAATTTCCTTTGGGAAAGGTACTTTCACAATTCACTGAAAATTTTGAGATGGAAGATCTTGTTCCAGAAAGTTTCATCATCCTGAATTTCCTCCTTTTTTCTGGACAAATGATTTTTGCACATTTGGACAATGGTTAGGACAAACAGCCAAACTTGTGCATACTTGTTAAACAAAGTGCTAAACAGCTCCATGGCTAATCCTTTGCTGGTTGCTACAAATAAAGGTAATTGCAACGCTGAAAAATTACAGTTAATTACAGTTAAGAAAGGCAACTGTGGAACCTGGTCCTGCTTAGTTTAAACCCTCATCTTTCCTATGGGCCAAATCCCAAAATCCTTTTATGCAGTTTTTAATTTCCTCAAACTTCCTTTATCTTCTAGCTTAAATTGCGTGCATACAACATAACGGCTGCTGAGGTGGAGTTATGGGGCATGCCAGGAAAGGAACACTGAGCTAGCAGCAATTTGCATGTTTAATTAACTATATAATCAGGACACTTGGGCAAGGCTTTTTTTCCAAGGAAACATTCTTCACTTGGATATGTGCCGTCATCAAACCGAGAAACTTCTTGTGGAAGTGTATGTGCCTCCTGAGTCGGGAGTGGAAACTTCTGCCCCAAAGAAAAGAGCGAGACGCGTCCTCCTCCCACCAGGACTGTGGGCCGAGCATTTGCAGCTGCATCTTTTGCCTTCAAACAGAGGGGTTTCCCCACCAGCCTCTTCCAAGGTGGAGCCGTGTCTGCTTCTCCTGCCCTTGTCCACATGGAAGAAAGAGTTAATTTACTGCTAGAGTTTCTCCAGCTCAGTGATCATTGCATGAACCTACAAATAAAACACTTGGGAAGCAGATTCCAGTCTGAATCAGGTACTTCAGGGATGTGGATGTAAATCTGTCATGGTCCAGATGGAAGCACTGAGCTTTTGGCTACTGGGGTATGCCCCATTTTGGGACACCATCCCCACTGCCTCCCCTTTCTAACAACCAGGAGAGGGACAGGCTTGTCTGTGAAACAGTCCAGCCACTTGTGCAAGTTCTTCCCCTGCCAAAATTCGGAGCTAAAGCCCAGGCTAAAGCATTCTTATTCCTGCTAAGACAACAGCAGATTAAATAGGATGAACTGATCGGCTATACTTCTTGTAAAGTTATCCCCAGAGATAAATGTACAATGTTGTTATGGAGGCTGTGGTGGTGTCTGCAGCGTAACTAAGGCTGACAGACTGCTTGCATGTGGGTGGCTGTCTTCTTTCCAGCTGTGACCAGCTGAATTATATCACCTGTCCCACTTGATATATTAGGATATGCCCAAACTCAAGATGCATGTTGCTGCAATAAGGAAATTAATGTCCACCACTGGAGGCAATTAATAATGATTAGGAGCAAAACAGCAGGGTTAAATCTGTGCATTTAACAAAGTGTTCATACAGCTTTTCTTTACTATACTTCTGTCACTGGTTTCTCTCAAATTTCTTCTCCTATTTTGGGGGGCTAGGACAACCTTAATTAATGTGTAAAGTTAGTTGAAATGTCAAAGTTGTTTCAGTGAGACATGTTTATTCATTACCTAATTCCAGCTTCAGCCTCAGTAGAGGAAAGCATCAAACGTGCCCGAGTGATGGAGTCTATAGAGCAAAATGTTAACATTAATTTCTGAGTCCATTTTCATTCAGAACAGCACAGCTCTAGGTATTCATGTTTGAAGTTGTTGCATCTCTCTGATTTCTGGACTCCTCAGCTAGTGTACTAAAAGGTAGCAGAAAATTGGCACATGGAAAATTTGTAATGCTCAGCTTAGTGCAACTCCTTAATTACCATAGAAAATGGTGAGTGATGGGTTATTAAGTTCTCTTTTGTGGCCAAAATGTGATTTCAGATATGAATATTGGGCATCTAACAGGAACAGGATGCTCCTGCATATTTTAAACCTCCAGGATACAGTAAGTCTTGTGGTGTGCAGTGCTTGGTGAATCTCTGTAAGAAAGCACACAGTACTGCCAACTCCAGGCATTCCAAAATTGATGACTGAGGTTTCTAAACTCATAAGAATTTCCTTTTATGCAGTTTTAATAATAGTGAGATTCCTTAATATTCCCAAGATTTACAGCATACATACACATTCTCGGCTCTTTTGGGTTTTGGTTGACTTTGTCATATTTTCACACCGTCCTTTGAAACTATAAGGACTTAAACCTTGGGCAGGGAGTGGGGGCAGGGAGCTACCAACTAAAGAAGACTACAATACTTTAAGAAAAACATGATGACTGTGATAAACTAGGGAGAGTCTGCAATGGGGTGTATGATGGCAGGTAAAGGAGTTCATTAACCTCAAGATCTACCTCAAGTCAACTTTATGCCTTTGTCATATTAGGCAACATTTTCCACCAACACTGAGGGACAAAGATCACAGATTTTGCCAAACCCAAGACTTGGCAGTCAGGATGGGGGATGTGGATGACAATGAGGAACCACATGTAAGAAATACTCATAACTATTCACAATTTCCATGCTAGCTGTACCTTTCCAAGTTTCTTATGTGATAAAAAGAGTTCTGGGACAAATTCTCCATTTTCATGCTTGCAGTCTATGGTTAGGTCATTTGCACAATCCCTAAAAGTTTATCTTTAGCCTCATGCTCTGTAACTTCAGACTCAGTATAAATATCATGCAGAAGCACTCTTCAGAATGAACACTTTACAAGTTCAGTACTGATATGCCTCACAAGTCCTGCAAGTCCGTCAGATACACACTGTACAAATTAGGTTCTGCATGTGAATGAAAACACAGAAATTCTTCTGCTACTTGTAGCTAAGGAGTCATACAGTTGGTCATCTGGAAGTTTAAGAAAAGACTTACTAGATTTAAAAGTGGTTCACTATACCTCCAACAGCAACTTAATGGTCAGTAGGAAAGCCACTTTGTGAGATGTCAGATTTTGAGGAAGGTTTTGCACGCTTTTCTTGTTTTCACAGTGGATCAGAACAATGTTATTTAACTTACATTCAGTCCTGAATACAAAATTGTCAGACTTTCTTCACTTGCCAGGAAAAATGTACTTCTTTGGTGTTTATGATGATGAACAAAAGAAGCCATACGAAATGCATTTCACTGAAAATAATAAAATAGTGAAGAAGGAGAGAGGACCTGTCAGATTACTTGAAACGTATCCATTTCTGGGATAGTAATACAAAAATTGAAGTAAAAATAGAAAAGGAGACCAACAGGCCATGCTGAATGAGCCAGGCAGAGACAGCAGAAGTGATCAGCAGACAAGACACTGCTCTCATCAACTTGGCCCGAGAGGAGTATTTGCTATTAGATGTAGACTCCTGCATAAAACATGGTGGTAATGATTACTCTGAACTGGCTCCTTCTTGTGAAGAGGGAATGGTACTGACAAGACAAATGGGGCTATAAATATTATTTCAAGATCAAGAAGAGAGGCCTTGAAGGGATGAGATACTGAACCAAGACATTTCCTCTCCTGTGAAAGGGAGGATTATCATGAAGGCTTCCACATTCTAATTGTTGTTGACTGCACAGAGAAGTGATGATCTTTAATGACTACAGTGATATTAATTGAAGAAGAAATCTACTCTGTACAGTGTGCCAGTTTTGAAGAAAGTAACTGATGACATATAGGAGCCAAAAAAAAAAAAAGAAATTCCAGAAAAGAAATACACCTTTCAACTGTTTAAAAGGAAATCTTTAATTGCTTCAAGTATTCTACATACTTACCTATAAATCTAGGCTTTCTTGCTGACATACAGGGCAAAACAACCAAAAGTTGTATAAATCTTAACATGGTTCCATGTTAATAATGGTAATAATAATGATAATAAAAGTAAAAATAATGATGAATTTAAATCTTCTCAAGGCCAATTGATCTCAGGGTAGACCTGCTTTTTGTGACAGCTATTACCATGAATCCATGGGTTACCTGCCTTGTCCTAAGAATTGTATTCTTCATTGCTGAATTAGTCTTCAGTATACAAATGAGAGCATAGGCAAGTAGCTTTTCTATCTGAAAGTTAATTTTCTCTGCTATTATTATTTTGACTTAGTTGACTTTCAGCAATTATTTATGCAGGTCTATCTCTCCAACCTAATCAGTTTCAACACATTTTTCTGCAGTACTCAACCTTGGGTGGCAGGAGAAAAGCTATTATTTTAGATGCTGCTTTATTGGATGACAATAACAAGCATATAGGGAATAATTGCTTAATCTTGTTGTTGGTTTTAAGATATGAACTGTAGCAGGCTGGGCTGGACGAAGAAAAGAGCAGACATCTGTTCACAGGTCCTCGGGCTATGTTTGCTTGATCTTTCTTTATCACAGTCCCTTGATCTAAGAACAAGGAATGTTGTGTGCAGCTGGAGGATGGAAACACTATGATGATTTTTACTTTGTCCATTGATCTAAGCACTGCTGTACATGGATCTGAAGGGTTTTGGTGTCTCACAAATCCCAGTGAAACTGACTCTTATTTATTCTGTTATTTGGCTATTTATTGTTATCCCTTTTTTCCCCTGCAGGCCTGAACGTGACACACAGGTTCACATTAGCATTTTTTGAACACTGTGCCTCTGTAGCTGGGTTAATAAAGAGATGGTCAGCTAGTAGCCTGCTTTTAGATTATTGTTTTTTCTAAAAATAAAAATGTGCCAGATGTTTATTTAGAAAGCTGGTAGAACAGACTGAGAGTAATTCCAGTTTCTGCAGTGGAAATTGGAATTCATTATTACTGGGCACTAAATGTCCGGATGCTTTTCCGAGGTGCTTAAATCTATTTCATTTCCATGTTGACAGAGATATTAGACAGCTGTTGGAAAATCTGTCCCTTCTTTCAGTGCTACAACAAGAAAGCTTTCCGTTTAACTGCCAGGGGTCAATAGAGCTCTTTAATGTACTAATCAGTGTTGAGTGAAGTGTAGGAAAGTATAAGAAAGAATTCTTTCACTTTGATTTTTGTGTGAAATTTCATCTGCTCTTCCAGCTTACCCGTGTGACTCCTGGCCATGTTCATGATGGACTGGAGGGCTGAAGCACATTTTCTGAATGGTTTCCCCAAGGGCTGGGATGCAGCAGGCGCATTGGTGGCAGATGTAGTGGGGTCAAGCAAGAGGTTTTTGCTTTCTGCAGACTTTCCAGGCTGGAAAGGGAAAGTCTCCCCGCTCTGCCCGGGGTTAGGACAAGACTGCTCAGCCCATCCCTTCCCGGCCACGCTTCAGGGACTAAGCAACTGCAGTGCGGGCTTTTTTCTCGAAGTGATTCGAGGTCTTATGCTTTTTCATGGTGTGAACAGCATCCTAGCAGAGATTGCCTTGTGGCCATCTCCTCTCTCGCTTGCAATCAAGCGACATCACTATGGAAACCGCTTGCATGGAAGAATAACATTAGGGAAGGCAGTCTGTGCTGTTAGCTCTCTTTAATACAATATGTGTCTTAGTCTTTCCTCCCAAAAGTGGAATTAGTGTCTGGCTTTGCTCTTTATGGGACCTCTCCCACCCCAGCTGTTTTGCTTTTCCCCACTTCCCCAGGCCATTCCTTCCTGACACCTGATTTTTCTTTCTCCTCAGTCTGCTCTCTGAGAGCTTGCTTCTTTGCTCCCTGGGCATTTTACATTGCCAGCTCTGCTCTCCCTGGCTGCTCCACCTCCTCTTCTGCTTGCAAGCTGTGGTGACATGATTGAGGCACACTGGTGGCTTTGCCCTTAATAAAAGTAGTTCTCCTTTCCTTTTCTTCTCCCTGTGATGCAGGAGGATGCCCAAGTGGGGGATCTCAGTGATGTCCTCCACCTTATTCCTAGCTGCTTCATCAGAATTTTGAGGTCTTCTTAAGAAAACAGTGTCCAGGTGACTAGCAGAGTGGTTGCAGAGGAGAAGGCCCTGGCTTCATCTGAGCTTTGAGGCCAGCTTTCAGCAGGAAGCTGTGACTAGGAGACATCTGCTGTTCCTACCTGCTAAGGTATGGAGCTGTTGCTGTAGGGAAACATTTATTGTAGGTACACACCTGGCTGTCATGGGACACTACTAAGATTGTTTCCTATGAGACACAGTTCTCATATAACATTCACCATGCCAATACCTAAGAGGAGGGGATTTTCTATCTCTTCTTTTATCAGTTGGTGCTTAGATTATTTTTTTTCTCACATTCCCCACATCAGAACTTGTTGAAAGTAGAGCTTTTTACAGAGCTTAGTGGCCTTCTTCAGATGTAATGGTATACTGTGAGCCCCTTTTAAGTACTTTAACACTGCAGCCCCCTTACTTCCCTGGAAAACAAGCAATAATTACAAAATGCATGCCTGAAAAAATATGTGTGTAGTGGTGACTACTGAGGAGTAGAGAGGACTGGCTGTGTACTCTTCCAGTCTTCAGCCCTCAGCACTGCCATGATATAGATCCAAGCCTCCATAAAGCTCTGTGCCCCTGGTTAGCTATTTGTAAAATATATATAACACCCTTTTCTTAAAAGAGGAATAAGAGAGTGTACAGCTCCTGTCTCCATGGATGCAGGGCTGTAGATCAGCACAAAGTATTATTATAAGTAATAAATGTTATCTGCTGTCTTTTTTTGACAGTTGATTTCATGAGTTTGCATTCTGAACTGAACTTACAGGGGTATTTTATAATAATTTTCCAATGGGATGCTTGGCCCTCAAAATCAGTAATCTAGACCAGCATGCAAGAAGAAAGAAATCTTTTCTGCTGGTGTAGGCAATGAGCACACCAGCACTCTGACATGAGTGTAAATGCTTTGCAATTGTTTGCTATTAAAGTTTTAAAATCAATTTTCCAATAGCTTTAAATACTTGGGTAAAACCTTATAATAGGTTGGACAATCATTTTAGGTTTTATAACATAATGTGAATTCAGACACATGGTTATGCTAAAATCTTTCCCGCTTGCATACCTCTTACACAGATTACAAAGGGAACATGTTATAGACAATAAAATTGGTGGGGGGGAATTGTCATCCTTTTTCTCCAATGCCATTAAGCACATAGACAGTGACGCTGGCCATTGCTTTGTAAAGGAAAAACAACAAGTTTACGGTTCCTCATTTCCCATGGCAAACAGATTGCTTATTTTAATTTTGAAAATAAAACGATGGAGGCGATGTGGGTCTGTAAATAAGAGTGTGCATCTCAATTTTCTGCAAATGCTTAAGTGGTTTACATCTGTTTCCTCCCAGTTGTATTTCTCAAACATGAATTTCCATTTTAAAAAGAGTCATAAAATCACTACTGTTTCTCTGTGGATCTATTAGCAATAAAATAGCCTACAGAGGTTTGCACAGCCATGGAAAATGTACAGTGATAATAGGCTGTCCTGCTGTTACATGGCTTATGCAAACTTTACATTTATCACTGCAGAACCATCTATCCGCAGGGTTGGAGTACAGCAAACAACTGAATAAAAAAGACCAAAAGAAGGAAGATGATACAGGAAGCTCTATATACACATCATTAATCAGACATGATGAATTCTAAAACTTGAATATATGTTTTCTCAGAGCCAACCAAGGGAAAAAAAATGCTGATCACAATCTGAAATGTAAAACTTTACATAAAATTAATCTCCTGCAAATGATACTGCTTTAAAGGACAGAGAGACAAAGAGAGAGGGAAAAAACCTTATTTTCATATCTGTCTGTTAGCTTTCATTTATGGCACTCCTGCTATCCAAAGACTAACATCTTGTGGAAAAAAAAAACTTGCAGGCTGGTACCAGGGCCGCTCATCAATAAGTGCAAGCCAAAGTGTCAGGAGTGTGAAAAGGCAGGATTTGCAGCCATCCACCAGGATCTGCAGCCATCCACCAGGATCAGACACACCACTTCCCATTAGCCAGCCATGAAACCAGTGCTGCCCCAGTTTGATGTCTCCAACTGAACAGGGATTTACAGCCAGCTTAACTTCAGCATAAGAGGGCCCTGGTCACCTAAGTTCAAAAAAAAGAAGCTAGAACTGGCAACACCAGGGTTATAGCTGGAGGTCTTCAGAGATTTGTCACCACAGGCAGACGCTCAAAGCTCTTTAACTTTTGCATGGCCCTGGGTGGGCTGGAGGGTTTCCTAAGGCAGCCAGGAGCACATGGTAACCCATAGCATCCTGACCACATTGTCCATTTGCTAGCTATGCCTCCTGCCAGCAGTAACCAGGGAGGATGGCTGGAGAACCATCAAGCCCACTCTTCACCAGTTTTGGACTGTTTAGCATCTTCTACAGGAACGGTGGGCTGCAGCTCTTACAGAAGAAGCACACATAGATTAATCTCTCAAAAGGAACCCTCACCGGCTTGCTCCATGTTTGGAGCCTTGTTGGAGGCTAATATAAATGTTTATCAGGATGAAAGCAACCAGCTGCTCTTTACAGATTGCAGAAGGTGACTGTAATATCATTGGATGCTTCTTAGCTAAAGGGTAATTGGAATCAGAGGAGGAAAAGGGAAAGAGGGGACAAATAAAAGGGGAAGAAATGTGGCTTCTAGAGGGGTCAGGAAGACTGGTGAGAAATAAAGCCTCTCCCCATTTGGATGGATTCCTATCATTATTTGAGCTGCTAGCTTCACAGCATGAAAGCTAGAAAAGCACCCAGTCCAGGCACACAACATTAATCTGGTTGCCTAAACAGAGTAAAAAGCTGAATGAAGATAAACGATTTATCAAGAGAAACATAAGACATGTATGAGCTCAGAAAGAGCAATGACTTTTTGTACATTACTTTGGAGTCAAAAGCAAATTGTCAAAGTTTCTTTTTGAAGGTCTATGTGCTATCTTTTGAATAAATGCATCATCTTTTTCTCTCATCAGGGATCTCGTGGGAAGCATGACAGCAGCCTTTATTGCTTGTAAATGGCATACTGAAAAACATGGGCCAGATTCATTGCTGGTGGAGTCATAGTTTCATGAAAGTACCTCTGTGGATGAGTCTGGTCCTATGAGACCTTCTCAGTGCATTGGTGTTTTTAGCTGAATGTAAGCATGGTTGGAAATTTCAGTTTTGTGAGCAGAAGCTTGGCTGTTGACTGTTCTGAAGAGATGTATAAGCTTCAGTGATGACAAAATACTTCCACATTTCAAGATCAGTGAAACGTCCTCCACCAAAAATCTCCATCACACTGGAAGAACCTACTTTTCTCTGTCCTCTCAGACAATACACTGGCATTTTTTATGTGGCTTCAGCTGTCCTGAAGGTTTGTTTCTTCAGCTAGCTCTTCTGTTGTGGCCAATGCACAATGCGGTAGCTTCATTATTTCTGGGTATAATTATTGCCCAATGATTTTTAGAGCCACAGTTACTGAGTGCTACAGTGTATATTCAACAGAGAGGCTGACCATCACCTCTCTGAATCTGTATAAAGCTTCTACTTTCCTTCAACACTGTGAATCACTTACTAGAGCTCCCATTTGCTACTGCTCCAGGACTAACACTAACCTTCCAGGAGCTGAAGGGAATCTTAGTCTGTGTGTTTATGCTATCCAGGGCATGTCTCATATTCTCAGGAAATAGAAGGAATCACTTTCTTGTAGGAGCTTTCCCTGATGAAGGTGAAATCATGGCTGCACTGTGGAGCCTGGAGAGAGGCTGGATTTCAGGTCCTGGATCTTTCATTTTATGGGAGGATGCCATGAAATCTGCAGAAAGTGGTTTCCCTATCTGTTGTTTTGAAGCACAGGGATGCCTCCCTTGTTTCAGTAAGCTGGGCAGTTTCAGCTCCGTATGGACCATCTAGACAGAAGATTGCTGGTGTAAGAAGGCGCTGTGAAGCACCCCACTACAACAGTGGTACATGCTGGAGATGACCTTCCTGTGCATGATTGGGAGGGTATTTCTGTTCTGGTAAAGAAGCTTTAGCACCTGAAATTATATGAGAACTCTTTCTAAGGTTGGCCGCCAAAACAAAGTATTTTGGCAGACCTAAATATAAAAGCAGTGACTGACATCCTGAAAAGAAAAAAATGGTAGCATGGCAATTATCAACAAAACATTAACAAGTTTACAGGATAGTGTTGTTAGTTATTCAGTGCCTGGCAGTTCTCCATCTTGAGGAAATGGCAATAAGCAAGTATTTAGCAAACATTTAGGGAGCACAGGACTGCTTTTCAGGTGAAAAAAAACAGGGTTATGATCTTGGGTAACAGGATTTTTACCACCAACTGGCTTAAATTTCCATACTTGACTGCCATTAAGACTCCCATAACATTGGATTAGGGATGTTAATGCGATTGTTACAGTTAAATTCCAACTCAACTTCCAGTAATAACCTTTTTCCTGTCTAAAATCCCCCCACAGTTTCAGCTGGGTGAAAATGCACTCATCCTATTTCAAGCTTTTCTGTGCACGGGCAGAAGATTTGCACAGCTCAGTCCAGAGGTGGCTGTAGTTCATGGGTGGGCAAAATGATTCACAACATGCCAGGGTTTGCTGATCCCGTGGTGGGAAAAGACCCTCTGCAGAATGGCCAGGCAAGAGGCAGAAAGAAGGGGAGTGATCAGCTGTAGGAAACCCTAGTTCATGACAACTGGCTTGGTTTTATTTGTAACTAGCCTGAAAATCTGATCCCACTCTCCAAAGCTAACGGATAAAGGACAAAGATAAAAGATAAATATCTACAGTCTGTTAAGCAGCACAAGTTTTGGAAAGCAGAGGAGGTCTGCACGCTGTCTGAGGCTGAGGCTGATGCTGAGGCTGAGGCTGAGGCTGAGGGCTGCAGAGTTGCCCAGGTGAAGAGGAGCTCATCCAAAGCATGCCCTGCTGGTTTCAGCTCTTCTGGAGCTATGCTGCTGACCTGAGCCACCCCAACATCCCTGCCAGCCCTTGACAGGGGCAGCTCACCTCCTGGGCCCAGGTGACTGGGTAAAAGACCAACCTGAGCTGCTAAGGTGGGTCTGGCTGCAGAAAGTCCCCTTACGGAGAGCTGTCCCACACCACAGGGGTGAGGAGGAGACGGTGGGCGTACATCGCACATGGAGCACCACCTCTCAGAGTCACGGGATATACAACGAGTAACCAAAGCCTGAAATCACGTAATTTCTAAATAATGTCATTTTTTGGTTGTTTTCAATTGTTCCAGCTTTCAGGGTCATGGAGGGAAGGTTGGAAACCTGAGTTATTGCTCAAATCTTCTGCTTTTTAAGGCCATCTCAAAGCAAATCTCTGGGAGGCCTGCAGAAAAGAGGAAAATCCTAGCTAAAGTACATTCTTAAGAATCATTTTAAACTGTAAAAATATCTTACTGCTACTCAACCTAGTTAAAAATCTAAAACCCAGTGAACTCCTGCAGCTCCTACTGACAGCAGCTTCATAACATCATCACTGATATGAACCTTAGAACAACACTCTCTCCCCTGATGGCACTCAATAAATAATATTCCTACTCATTACTAAAACCTGAAAAAACTCCGAGGAGAGAAATGTCATGTGCCTGAATATAACAATATTACCCATCTGAAAGCTAATGCCTCTATTTTTTTTATACTGCACAGTATATTGAAAAGACCCAGTATATGCTATAAGTGAGAATACCTACAGGTTTTTTTCTCCAGGAATCTTTGCACTTTCTAGACTTACTGAATGCCATAGAGGGAAGGAACAAGTTTAAAAAACAATTAGTAGGACATGCGGTGCTCATTCTTGGCTGAAACTGCACGTTCTCATCTGCCTGAAAATACTCAGCAGTCGTTCATGAAAAATGTTTTTGAACTAATGAGCTATATTTGCATTCCCCTTAGAACAGATTCAGAATTTTTCATCTACACTGCACCATGAAAAATGGATGTGTTTTTCACAGAGGTAATTTGAACATAAACCACCGCATCAATGGGAAGACAACCTTTGCAGAAACTTTTTAACTTAGCACATTCCATTTGTTTTCGCTGGGGAAGGTCAAACTTATGTGAAAGATGTAAATTTCATGCACAAACCTAGATGCTGATGAGATTTGTTTTTGTAGATAATCTGCAGCAGAGAAATTTTTCATAATGTCACCACAAAATAAATTAAAATGTTCATCTTCATATGGCTGCTTCCATTGCATTAAAATAAATGTTGCAAGCTCATTTAATTAGTATAGTTAGGAATGTCTCTTCCCTGCTTCACTGACTCTCCAAATCACAAGTTAATTTGTCAAAATCAGACTATTGTTTTTCCTTCATTCTTCATTACTGAAAAGACAGCCCCATTTAAATAAATGTTTATGCTACAGAGAGCAGAGCAGTGAACAACCCCAAATATTTTTCTAAGCCTATGTTGGAAAAGTTTCAAGTGCAAAGAGCTAGAGCTTTTTTGTGTGTGTGCGTGCATGTGCGCGCGCGTGTGTGTGTTGTTATTGGATATTTGACTAGCTGGAAAGGTACAAAATTGAGCAGTCTGCTGTAACTGATGATGTAGTGCACACCATCTCTCATGCCAGCGGCTACATGCACTTGGAAGCAGTTTTCTTCTATGTTTTCAAAGACAAATGATGACAAAAGATACAATCTCTATAAATTACCCTAATCAAATCATTCTCTTCAAGAACTCTTGGTTAATCAATTAGTCAGTGTTCGCAGTTCTTATGAATATCACTTCAGAGCCTCCCATAGCGTTGTTCTCTTCCAACAACAAATATTTAGAGCATTTTATTAAAGGAAACAACAACAACAACAACAACAAAAACAACAAATTAAAACAGCAGCATATATATAGAAAATAGACAGGGAACTTCTGCAGCCATATGGAATCCATTAACATAAAGAAAACTCCTTGGATTTACAGACGTCATTGAGGTAGCAGTTACTTGAATTTCGTTTGTTTGATTGACTTAGTTATTATTTATACCAAGGTCATTTCAGAGGGCACCTATCATGAATGAATGGAAACAACCACTAGACCATCATGTGAGCCCCTTACTAATGTGTGTTCACACCGTATGAGGCAGGTACTGCTTCTGTCGCACATGCTGCAGTGCTATTCTTTAGCCTTCTCTGAGAGCCTTCTGACCTGCACAGGAAAAGCATTTATGTCTCAGTGCTATCTTCCTTCTAACTGAGAGGACTCAAAACAAAGCAGTTAGAAGACTCCTGTGATTTTCCTTATCATGAGGGTTTGGGCTTTATCTTGTGTTGGGTTGGGGGTTTTTCTGGTTTGGGGTGGGGTTTTTGCTGTTTATCTGTCTTCCCTTTATTTCTTTGTGTGACTTGTCCGGAAAAGGGCAAATTAGGGTACAAAAGAGCATTCTCCCCACTAGGTTCCTTGGCATGGAAGTATTTTAAAATGTCATTTACAATCTGTATCTAACGTGAATTTTATGATACTGTGAGGGAGAATCAACCCTATTTTCATTTTCAAGAACTTCAAGATGAACCTTGTTTCATTAATAAATCATGTCATTAACAGGGAAATTTAATTGCAGTGATACTTCATGAATTCACATTAAAGGCATGCTATATATTAATGGTTGGCATATTGACTTCCAGACAGAGGAATTCTTGTGAACTGTGGAAAATTGACATGTGCAGCTGTTAGGAAAATCCCTCCAAAATCACCAGAGTAGCTGAAGAGAGAGTGACATGCTGAGAGGACTTGTTCAAAACAAGACAGGACCTGGATACATCCTTTAAGGGATGTTGGTGCTGCCATTTTCTGACATGACCTCTACTTCGCCTTCCTATTTGCATAATCATCCCAAAATAGGAAGAGCAGCTGTCATTAGGCAGCTTTGGGTAGCCCAGGCTTCTTCAGGCCACAGGTCATGTCCGAAGGCTGGATTAGCTGTGTAGCAGGATAGCTTTGCCCTGTGTCTGAGGAGAGAAGAGGGCTCTGTCATGCCCAAAGGCTGGGGCATCTCTCTTCCCCTAATGGCGTTCCCTATTTTGTGACAGACTGGAGAACTCGCTAGAAGACGACTGATCTCTGTATCCGGTCTATCACTTTTTCTAAGTGTTGTTCTGGTTGTGGGGTCCCTTTCCCACTAGTTCCACAGAAATCCCCATGTGGATCCAACAATCCTAGGATCCTCTACAATCTCACATGCTCTCCAAACAAGGATCTGTGAAGGAAAAAGAAAGAATAACACCACACATTTGGGTGGGTTGGTACCCATGAAAGCCCTTGACTATTGAGGTTAGGCAGAGGGAAAGCCAAAAATCTGTTTTCGAAATCTGCCCCATTCCTCGCTTACCCATACACCCATGGCATCAGGAATAGGTATCTTACATTTCCCCCAGCCACATGGAGCGCAGAGATACTCACTGAGGAGGATGAATCACCAACAGGAGGCACAGATGTGCCTTGGTATCCTCCCACTCCACCATTAGTTGCACAAGGAGAAGTTGCTGAGGAGTGTCCAGGTAGAGGAGACAAAAGCCTCTGTGTGCCCCTTGGACCAGCTGAAGGCCACTCCCACAGCTCTCTGGGGAAGAGGGTTATGGAATGATCTGAAATTCCGTCCCCTGTTTTCTCATTGGCCATCTGATACAGGGCTCCTGTACCAGTTCAGCAGTGGCACAAGAGTCTAGGAAAATTAACTGTAAAAGAAAACACTGTTGGGTTTATTATTCTTCTATAGATTATTTTGTATAGGAAATGTTTTGAAAAGTACCAACTGAACTTGGACTCAAGACACCTGGTTCTCCTCAGCAAGTCAGCTACAGTAGTCTGCTAGAATCAGTAGGCTTCAACTTGTATAAAAAGTTTCAGTCAAAGAGGACATACAAATCTGTACGTTCAAACAGCTGTTATACAGCTTGAGCATTGCCAGCTCATACTACTTCAGATTTTTTTTCCTTTAAGACTCTGATGTTGAAATCAGGAGGTTACACAAGAATCAGCTTAAATCATTTTAAAAAAATAAGGCTACAAAATAAAACTCCCCAGAAACGATCCTGTTGGCTTCAGAAGAAAATGCGAACTGAGCTCATCCTAAAAACTGAGCAACCAAAAGACAGAGTTGAACACTTAATTTTTAGCAACTGTGCACTTATGAGGCCTGTTTTTTTCAGTACTGTGGTTACCTGACGGTTTGCTCCAAAATACACAGACTGAAGGGGTTGCAGTGCAGGGCTGTGCATGGAGAGGTCTGTTGTATGTACTTTCTGACTCAGCTATGAATTCACACCCTGGGCTTAAAGTCTGCTTTGAATCCCTCTCAGAGGTCACAAAGAAGAAAACCTTTTGCTCTGGCCAGCTGTTACCCTCCCATTAAGAGGCAGCAGTCCTCTTCATGGCTGGGTGTGCTGGGAGCTACCTGAAGCATCTGAGATTTGGGCTGTGGCAGTGATGCTGCTTTGCCTCGCTGCAGCAAGAATCATGGCTGCAAGATGAGAAAGACAAATTCTACCTGCGGACCAGGTCTGTGAGGCCAGACCTGAGCTGGTTTAGGGCAAGTGAAAAAAAAGCTGGCTGTGATAAGACTTTTCCCAAAGGAAGCAGAACTCACATGCTCGTATCCAAAATCTCCTGTGCTTTTCCACCCACACTGAAGTTACAGATGGCGTTTGTTCAACAGAAAGAGTGGGGAGCGTCTTCATTCAGGAAGATTAATCTGCTCCCCTCTTCTTCTCTGGGAAAGGAACAACCTCTGTTATAACTGAGGGCTTGTTTTTGCTTCAGTGAATCAGATTGCATAAGGAGCTCCAACAAGACCTTTCTGAAGAGCAAAAAAGTTTCATGACTCTTACTTGTTGTCAGTGCCTCCAGGACTCAGCTATGCAAGCAGATGCTGTATCACCATCCACAGACAGAGTGTAAGAGACACATTGGTCTCCTAAACAGACTTGTGCAATAAAAAATGACAGGAGGGAACATGGAGTACAACCCCATATTGCAGGAACCCATCTTGACTTTTAAGAGCCTATATATGGTGATGGCTCTCTTCTCGCTGTTATAAAAGTTCTAAAAACAATCCAATAACAATTTATCATTTTCATAGATGTTAGTCTGTAAAATCATACCCTCCTCACTGCATTGCAGGGCTCTTAGACCTACTTGCAGGTCAGAGAGGGGCAAGAAGGCTTTTTTCCATGATTTTTAAGGTTTTGCTGAGGAGCTAGCCATACGCCTCCTTTACACAAAGATGCCTGTGTCCCAAGAATTGATGGTAACTGTTCTGGTGAGTGAATTTCTCACTCTCTCTCTCTCATTTCCAAGTTGCACCTGGAGATCATGGTCTTTGAATATTTGCAAAGTGGAGAAACGAAAAATGCCTCGAGAGACTTGCAGGGCAATTTGCACGGGCGGGACTGTGAACAAGTGTGATAAGACTACATGTTAGGTCATACTAACATTTATACTATGCATTTGCTACTTATATCAGTCTTTATCTACGTATGTTAACAGAGATGCTGCAAAATTCTCTGAGCCTGACTCTTCACTATTGTGCATCATGTCAAAAGCTTCCTCTCTCTCTCTTCTACCTATTTACCTGTAGGGAAAATCAGAAGACAATGCCACTATATGCCTTTCTATTTATCACCTAGGACTCATATCCTTTTGTATGTGGGAAGCAATGCTTGTTACCAAACTCTGCCTCAGAAAGAAAGGCAAGGCTGTACATAAGCATATAAGTAAACTGCTTCACTAAGAAAACCTGAGTTAAGCTGCTAGTAATAAATACATTTATTGGGTAGACAGTAAAAAGTACTGAACAGTTTAAAATAAATTCTGAGTTATTTAAACTTAATTTATGACCAGGAAAATAAACCCTCTCTTCTATCATTAATGTTTTTTATCTGGGCCATCAAATGTCACACCCTACTGATTTTGGATGTAAGGTCACTGGAAACAACATATCAGTGGTGTCAGCAATACAAATCAAGTGAAATTCCCCTAAAAATAAAAATGTCATGGGTAAAATAATAGGCAATAGTTATTTCATGGTATGAAAGACTTGTAATATATCAAGAGTTCACCTTTTTCTATCTTTATCATATATCACTTTGAACATTAAGTATACCTCCATTTCATATATTTTAAATATAGATAATGTATCTAGCTAAAACAATAAACTCAGAGAAAAGTATACTGAAATGATTGTTTGGGGTTGCATTCACTTTTTGAAACGTCTCCTAATTTATATAAAATGACAAAGCAATAGCCCTGTCTACAAAAGGCAGTGCATGCACCAGCTGATGCTTTCTAAGAACGTATTTCTGTGTTAATGGAATGTGGGAATATAAAATTGATTTGGGCTAATGATTTTCGGAAGAAGAAAAAGAAGGGGTGGCCCTTCACTCTGGGTGACCCTTCATTTGGCCCATGCAGACAAGACCCAACCTAAACCAAGCATTGCAGGAAGAAATAACAAGTGCCACTGGGAAGGCAACAAGCAGCACATATTTGTAAAAATGCCTCCTTTGAAGTTTCTGCATAGATGAACACATCCACGTCTGCTAAATTGTCTTTAGTACAAATGGGGATTTCCTCAGGCCATTTGTGACTGTTATTAAATGGCTACCAGAAAACAGTTTACTAATTTGGCTTACATCATCAGGCTGAATTATAACTAAACACGCTAAATGTCACACTGTGCTGCATGTGGCACTCACACAAAGAGAAACAGGCGGCTATAAACCCACGGCCATAGCAACATGAAACTGCGTACCCTGTTCAAACACAGTTGGGTTTTCTGTTTATCGGGCAAGTAAAAGCCAGTGAGTGTTTGGACCTTTTGTGCTTATGTATAATGAGGAAGAGGATGGGGATGGACTCTGGCTCAGTGCCACGTCATTTACCTCTGACAAACCTGACCCCACATCCATGGAGCTTCCATGCCTGGAAACCTCTCAGGGTCCCTGGACACTCTTTTTAAGGTTCAAGCCCTTGCTCCTGTGCCCCACGTGAGAGCAGGAGCCACGACCCTGCGTGCCCATCCCCAGCACTGTGTCATTGGATGCTTACCAGCGCTGCCCACCAAGCAGGCAAAGCATCCTCTTCCCTGGAGCAGGGCTATAGGGTGACTTGTCCAGCTTCTCCCTGCTTTTGTGAATCCTGTAACTTTGTCCCTTTCTTCCCCCTCTGCCACATATTTTTTCTGATCCATGTATGCCATTTCTATTTCATCTTGCCTTCAGAAAGGAGAAGGAAGTGCCTACACCACCACAACATAGCTGCAGAGTTTTGGCTCACTGTTGTGTCTGGTCTGGGAAAGATGGGATGTAGCCCTCAGCTCATGCAGAGGTAGTGCGCAGCTATTTTGGATGGCTTTTAAATAATCTGCAATCAGCCAAAATTCAATTTTTTTTTCTCACATCATTCTTTATATGTTTGGGTGGTGTCTGTTGCAGGTGTAGGGTGTAAGTTATCCCTGTTGCTAAGGTGACAGTCAGGATAGCAAAGAAAGGGGTCAAGGAAAAGTTGCCCTCACAAGGCAGGATGAGATAAAATCCTTTTTGGATGGGATAAATATGTCAGAAGCTAAGCCAGAAACACTCTCAGAACCTTCCATCTTGTAATGGGAAAAAAAATTCAGAGGCCTGTGGGAAGGTACCCAGGCAATAGTTTTGGGGGGCAGGAAATGCAATCAGTATAAACATTTATTGTAAAGAAGAGCTGTGACAGTGGTTATAAAACACTCTTCATAGATTCTACCAGTGTGCCTCTCAAGAAGTTTATCTTTAGGCTCCTTTCCTAGAGAAGGCAGCACACTCGTCCATTGAGTCCTTCCATATGACAGCATTGCCCCAGTCCTTACATTATACAAGAGTGCATCAGCATTCACCTTTTTAGTCAGGTTACAGTTGTGGGTGCCCAATGCTATACAAATGCACAATGTGCAGATATATTGGTGATGGAACATGACCTGACAACTCAGATAAGTGAAACCTGACAGGTTAAAGATAAATCATACCAGCCAGCTTCTGTATATGTTCTTCTGGCAGGACTGATAATATTACTGCATCGTATGGTGCACAAGCTGAAAGGTATGTCATATAGAAACATCAGGAAGAGGGGATGCAGCCTAGATGTCAGCAGGTAGACATGACAGATAATTTCTCCCATAGCAGAAGCCTACAAATCAGATCCTGTAATACTCTCACTGGGAAGTTTGGGAGCACTTTGGTGATTAGAGAACTGCCTTTTTGTCTATGTTTTGTGATAACTATCACCACAGATACGTGATTCCTGGGCAGGATTCCTATTCCTTCCAGTACTTCTCCTTTGTGTTGAATCAGCAGTTATCTCAGGCAAGAGAACTTGGATTTCATGGCAGTGACTTGTTCTAGTTTGGAACAGTAAGATTTAATGTTCTATCATTTATGCCACACAAGAACCAAGATACTGACTTTGATGAACTGTGCATATCGTCTTTTCATTCCCTGTAGTACTGCCAAAATAATGTCCTAGGCATGGAAAAGGTGAAATATATCTGATGAACACAGCTACGTTATGTCAGGAACTCTCTGCTGTTCCTCCTTATGATGGACTTCTTCATTTCTGACTCAGATTCTGATTCTGCCTCTCTCCTGCATTAACCTGCTGTGATCTCATCAGGAAAGCTGATCCATGAAGCTGAGGTTATAGAGAATGTTACTTAACCTAATAACTGGTCTGACAAGTTTTTAAATGTCTTTTAATATTTTCTTTCAGGTTGTGTTTTCATTCACACTGTGCTGATAGAAGCTGAGTAGCAGCAGCCATGAAACCTGTATTTTTCTTCCCCGTGGTACACAAACATATTTAAACTCTAGAGGAATCTGTGAGACAGTCCTGTATACTCTGCTTGATCTGTAAGCATACCCTTTCTCTATACTTCTAGCTGCAAGACGTTTTAAAAATCTATTTATGGCAAAAAACATAAGGCTACCCATGCAGGGGGAAGGAATCCTTTATTTATATGTGGTGGGTTCAAGAGCACTCCAGATAGACAAGGTCTGTGCTGTTTCACAAATACCTATCAGCCTTGACCTGCAGAAACCAATCATGGGCTTATTGTGTTATTTGTATGATACAAACCCAGTGCCTCTTCCTTGTAGAAAGTAAACTGAGCTGACTAAACTGACTTCTCTTGGTAATTCTCTCAGCAATCTGATCAAAATGATTAATGGTCATTCTGGTCAATGCTGGATTTAATTCAAGGTCACAGAAAAAAAAGGTAAAAGGTCACTTTGCTGACCAACTTCTATTTATCTACAGATTTTTGTTATTAAAGGAATTAATCTGATTGTGTTTTCATACACAACACATTAATTATTTATACATTTGATACAAAATTATTTCATACAAAGATTAAGATTGAGCTTTAAATTACTGACACGAGGGACAGAGATTTAGTTGTATGATAAGCCTCAGCTAGATCAACACAGCTGAAGCCCAGCTTGAAAATGTAGGTTTACATGTGTGCTGAGCCTGGTATTACACACAGCCAGACTGACTTACACCAAATGTTATGTGTACCGGGTAAACTGAGGTCCAGAAATAAATCTTGCCTTGAAAAAATTCTTAGCTTTTGTGACACATTTGTCAGAGTGTCTGTTCTTAGGAAGCCTTAACCCACTGTCCTTCATTTTGAGATTTGAAGTGACAGATATTTAAAACAAATAATGATACAGCAATTTTATTCAGTCTCTGGAAGTTTGAGGGGAACATTCTCAGCCTTAAGGCACTGAATTTCAGTCAGAAGTAATTTCTAATGTTGCTTCATCCTATTACTTGTAAATTCAATATAATTAGAGGCATATTCAGTTCATTACCAATTTGAATTCTTGCCCAGTTTTTTTCAGTCGGTTGCTTTTTCAAAACACTTTATTAAAAACTTGTTTTGCTGTCACATGTTTTAAAGAGAAATAATATCTCACAACTAATCATTTATTAAGATAATGCAACCACACAATGCAGAAAAACAACATAACCTCGCTAGAAACAGATGGAGACTGAGAAATAAACCTTTGCTTGGTTGCACATGAATATTTTGAACTTACACTTGAAATATGTATTAGCTGTATTTTCATCCCAGGAGTGATAAATACAACATTAGATTGAAAAACAATTATTTCCCTTGCTTTTGGGTATACAGTACATTATTACCTAGATGCACTTATTGTTTCAAATAATGCATTCTGAGTTTTCATATGTTTTTCACTTCTCATAAATGCCTATAATGAGAGACAGGAAACCTGAGCAAAATGTGAAAACTATTTCACTGTATTACTGTTATTGTGTTCTTTTCCTTCTGCTGCCTCATTAGGCCGGTTGCCAAAAACCATGTAGCAGAGAGCAAAGGTTTCCATTTTCAGTGATGGATAATGGGCTAAAGCCATGTTTTAAAACTAGAGACATTGCCTGCCCAATACAACATCCTTTTATGTTGAGGGGAGGTTTTCTATAGATTAGTGATAAAAGAAACATTTACGTATTAGTCAAAAGCTCCTGCAAAGCTCACATTAAGAATCATACATACCAAACCTATTATCATCACTAAATTTTGGGTAACCATTTTGTTTGGTCAAACACGAGCAGTGGTCTTGTTGCCTTCCTCCTGTTTGCATACAGCATTGCTGCTGTGGCTTTACACAAGGGTATGAAAACAGGCTCTTCACACACTCTTCAAAGCTTTACCAAAAAACTCAAAATCTGTATTTCCTGTGTCACAGGGCCATCGTTTCAGCAGCACACCCTATCTAAAGGTGAATATGGTTTGCCCCACATTAACAAGATGATGCTTGAAGCAAGTTAGTGCCAGGACAGCAATGAAGGGGCTGTGCTCACTGTCTTGTCTGGCAATGCCCAAGGGCATTAGTCTTGCTGAAGGATAAGTGGGGATCGCCTATAATTCCCCAACAGGAGTGTTAAAAAAAATACATCCCGACTCATGTTTACAGCTTCTAAGGGAGGAGTTTGAAATGTAAAGAGAGCCCCTCAAAGAGTTTAGGTAAGTACAGGCAGAGTGATCCCCTAAAGTGATGGCTGGGCCTGGGATGCAAGTTTTGTGTGGGAACTGGACTGTTCCTGCCCAAGTCCTGTTGGACTTGTACAAGCATCATGACAGCTTTCTAACTAGATACCCAAGCAGAGAAAAACCTTTCAGATCTGCCCCGTAGTATAGGCATACACTTCAAATAGCACAGCAGTGCTTGAAAAACCTGGTCCTTGGCCCACTCGTGCAGACCCCCATTTCCCAGTACATCTCCCAGCAGTGTCTAGCAGGGGCCCATCTATGCTCACTGTTAGTGCAGATCATCGAGAGAAAAACCAGGTCTTCCAGTAAGCAGCATTAGGGGGAAAGTGTCTGAAGTACAATAAAGCACCAGGGAGAGTGTCTGAAATTGACAGTCTCTCAGACAGTATTTTTAAGTATTAAATGTCTTTATAGCTATTATTTATTAATTTCCTTCTTCTTCCAGGCAGCATGCCTCAGGAATAAGTATTCACCTATCTCTATATGTATGCAACTTTTTGTCCATTTTGTTTTTCATGTGCTTTGTCCTTTGTTTCATTTTCCTTTCCTTCCTCCTTTATTTTTTTTCTTCCCCTCCCTTTTGTTTTACTGTGTTGTTGCTTTAATTTTCTTCCCCTGCATTTTTTACTCTTATTTTAGCTTGCCTTCTACTCCTGGATTCATTCCTATCCCTGCTTCTTCTCATTAAAATGTCCAGCAATTGAATAGTTAATGCTGACAGACAGATAGACAGACAGCCATAACCACAACAGGGCTTTTAAGTTAATTCCCTGCTTTCATTGAAAAGTCTGATGGAAACTGAGCCCTTAAGAACTAATAATTAGGGCCTCTTGCAGATTCAGGAAAAAATATTAAATTGGTTGCACTACTTTCAAAAGTACATTCCAGCCACAAGGGCCAGAAATGTAATGTTATATTTGTTTGAAAAAAAACAAAAAAAACCCCAAGAGATTCTTTAAAGTAAGAGTATGTTCTTCAGGGCAGGTAAATGTATAGACTGGGCTGAACCCAGGCTGCTGCCATTCTCCTGCTGGGGTAGGAATGGAAAAATTCTGTAGCAAAGGGATGAAAACAAAAAGACTGAAGTGGCCCAGTGTTTGCCAATACGTGGCAAATTCCCGTAAGAGGGGATATTGAGGTCTCTGTGCACCCGAGGTCTGGGCAACATATGACAGAGGTGTGACACGAGGATGCATGCCCTTGACCTGCTTTGATCATACATTTTGGACAAATGGAAACATACAGAGGAGACACACATCTGTAGCAGCACTAAGGCTGCAGGGTTTTCCTATGTCCTTAGCTGGCCAAAGCTCACTGATTTTTTGGCTACAGTTTTTGCTGTTTAGTCTTCTATAAGCATGTTAATATCCCAGCAGATATTTACATGACCGTCGGTCTAAAATGGGGGTCTCAATCAAGTTCTTAGCAGGGCTCCGCTGTGCTTGCTTAGGAGGGAAACCAGTGTTTATAACACCTAGGGGTTCATAAATCCAGATTATTTCCAGATTATTGACCAGATATTTCACCTGGCCTCTGCAACTTCTGAAAAAGCCTTTCATGCAGCAGTGAAATGTAGTGACCCAGAGGTAGGAATCTAGAACTCTTGTTGCCCTCAGCATGTCTCTCCCATCCAGGGAGAACTGCAGTCTGCAGGTCAATCAATCTGGCACTTTGCAGAAACACGGACACGTCCCTGAGAGGGCTAAAGGGGTTGACAGGGCAGTGCTAAAGGCATTTCTGCAAGAGTAGTTACTACTTGGATCTTTTGGAAACCACAGCGTACAGATAAATCAATCACAGACTAACCATGCCTGGCAGCAGATACATTCACACCTCATGAATGGAAGTGAATTGTCTTCTTGTTTGGTAATTCAGTTGTTTAGTCCCAAGATCAGTTTGCCAGTTTGAATCAGAGCGGATTTCTGTAACTCAGCACTGCACGTCACAGCTCGAGTGAAACAAATGCTCCAGTCTTCTTTGAACTTCTGAGTATTTTGACCTTCAGAACTTGCACCATGAATTTTTCAATTAACTGGCTCATAATTAAATCAACTGATTAAATAAAGAAGTTTTAGTTGATAAAGTACCATCATGCATGCAGATGGCACAGGAGTTTTAATGATATGTAGATTGTCCCTAAGAACAGCTCAGAAAGGGCCTCCGTCCTCCTACGCAGCTTCAAGGGTCCCTCCCTGCCCCACAGCCTGCTTGCTGCCCAGGCAGCCCACTCAGATGAGGCATGGCAGCCCTGGAGACAAAGATTCAAGACACTTTGTCTCTGCCCTCAGCTCCACGGGTGCTGGCAGGGTGTACCGCTGCTTTGTGCCTCCGTTTTGCCCTCCAAACTGAAGCCGCGATGCCACCTCTGCCACGGATTGCTCCGAGAGGAGCATGACCTGGCTCATTGCTGAGACACAGCCTTGCAGCACAGAGGTATATTCAAGCAGTGACTCTGGAGTTAGGAAGGGAAGTGTTGTCACCAGGTATTTTTCAGTGAAGGGCATGCATAATAAAAGCTGGAGGAAAAACAGGAGACAAAGGGGAAAATGGACACTGTTCAACCAAGTATTGGGAGATATGGCATTAATGAAAGCAGATTTTTCAACTGAAGGCTGCCTGAAGCAAGTTTGCAATTGAAAATGAAGATGCCCTCTCCTGCTGTTTGATTCAGCTTTTGAACAAGTTTGTGTTTTCTGCGTAAGGAGGCAGCTTGCCTAAAATATTACAGACTTCACTAACTTCTCCTTCAAATGGCAGCAGACTTCAGAGTTCTTAGTCTCAGCTCACCACCAGGCCCGACCACCAAGAAACATTGTGTGAGAGTCTACCATGTGACTATTGCAGGTATCTCAAGCCCAGGCCACCCTTGTCCTTGCTTGAGCAAAAAGAGCTTTCCATTGTATATGAACTCCACCTGGCTTTGGATCATTACCAGACCACACCAGGAAAAGCTGCTTGGCTTAGAGGTGTCATTTGGTGTATCCGTTCCCATCCCTTAACCATAAGCACCATGACAAAATGCAACAATGAAAAACGTATTTCTTAGAAGATAGAAACAAAGCACTCAAGATTTTTCTAAAAGCTCTTTAGGCCATTTCCTCAATGCAAATCTCTCTTCCAAATGTGGGACTCGATATGCCACACGAAGCCAGACCTACTGCTCAGAGTCTAAATTTAGACTCTCTTCAGAACTGAAACTATACCAGAGGAAAAACATTTAACAATGGTCCTTGTTTAATTTGACATATCCCTCTTCAAATACTTCCCTTGCAAAATCCTTTTGTATTCTTTTAAGTAGGACAGTTTCTTTCCTTTATATAATTCAAGTGTGGCATAAAGTGGGAGCTACTGTTTAAAAACACAGGCATGCACAAGTAGAAAGATAAGAGAAAACAAATCTCAAACAACCAAACTGCTTCATGTTGCAAGTAGAAAGTAAGAGGGAGGAGGGAAGAAAAAATGCTAGAAAGAAAAAAGGATTTTTGCTGATCCTTTTCAGGCTAGGATGCATATAATATTTATCACATGGTCAATATTTTGACACTGTCAGTTAAATATCTCACTGTTGAAACAACCTGAAAAGTGGTAACGTCATATTAATAATTATTATTCTATGCCATAGTATCTCTTCTGTGTTTTGTTTCACATTCATGCAAGTACATGAATGGGAGCAGGATTCACTGCTACTCCTACTCAAAGTCATAATCCCATGTTTGGGACATGAGACCTAACTCCTGTATGATGGACTGTGATGACGCAGACAACAGATAATAGGATCAGAGGAATTAAAACCAGGCTTCTTAAAATCAAGCAAATACGTTTAATAACAGAGAGGAACCCAAATCCATAAAATAATTCATACCCTGAAATGGCACTAATGTTTTCAAAAACATTTTCAAGATGTACTACTAGATTTTTAATTCCTGAACTAAGCATATAGCACATTTGTTTGATTTATGTCTAAAATAAACTTTTACTACTTTTTATTCCTGCTAGCACTGAAACAATTAACACAGCAAAGAGATGAGTGTATGAGTCTCATACACTCATCACACATCCCACTCATCAACACAGCTCTTAAGTGCACCCCTGACTGCATAGTCCAGCTTTGCCCTTAGTTTCACATCTGCAGCCCCACTGGTAGATGTCTCCTGGTGGTTGGAGAGGGGATGCTGTTTTGAAGTGTGTTAAGAGGAAAAGAATGCAAATACGATTTTCCAAAACTCAAGCAGCTAGGTATTGTGATATTGAGATGTAGGTGGGTCTCAGAAGGGTATTTAAACAAGCGATGGAGACAAGAGATATCAGACTCTAGATAACTTCTGAGCGAGATACTCAGAGGGCAGGTCATTAGATGATGCTGCATGTGGAAGGTGCAACCATGGAAGAAGAAGCAGAAAAAAAGACTAGCTAGTAGAGAAGCAAAAATTGGCACAGGTTTGCTTCACTGGAAAAAAGGAGGACTGTGAATAGACAAATGATGAGAGGACAGGAAAGACATTCAGCCCCAACAGAAGAGAGAAAGAGGCAGCAGTCAAAGAAAGAATAAGGACGATCTATAGGATGCTGCCTGAAAAAAGAAAAGCTAGAGGGCTCTGTAGGCATTTTTGCTAACATTAAGAAGGGAAAGGTCTTCATGACCAGTGATTTTTATTAAGAGTAATTGGGAAGACTGTTGTCAAAGTCAGATTTAAACAAGAGAATGGGTACTGGCAGCTAGGAACAAGGATGTGCTGTAAGGCAAGAAAAGATCCTGATTGGAAAGAAAGAAAATCCACTGGCTGTCCTTCATGGTGGGCCAGATGACACTGCCATAGTCACGTTAGAGGTGATCAGTGATGGCTGCCAGGTGCAAATGCAGAAATGAATTAAGTTACAGGTGCCCTCCAGTAGGCAAAGAGCAAAAGCATGACTCAAGAGGTAGGATAAGCTGATGGCTCATGGGCCAGTGCTGTGAACAAGGTTCTGGGATGTGTGACTCCCAAAAAGGGGTTCACAAGGTGAGGACTACTCTTTGGAATGGACTCCACATGGATAACTCCTAGGATTGCAGTCACATGTCTGATAAGAACTTTAAACTAGAAACAGAGGGAAGAGGGTTGGGAGACTCATTTAATCTCCATGCCTGATTCAAATGGAAGGAAAAAAGGAAAATCAGATAAATGAGGTTATTGCAATGGGTAATAGGACACAGAAGGGGAGAGGAATAGGCAGCAAGAGAATATGCGAATAATATTGAAGAGAGAAATAAATGTTTGTGTGATACATTTAATGAAATGTGCTATTTAAAACTGGTTTAAAACAGAGAAAATCAAGAGAAATGGTGTGCATTAAGACCAGATACATATAGGAAGTAGAATCTTCGGTGCAGAACAAAAGAAAAGGATATTATAAGAACAATAGAAATACATTGGAATAGTAATGGTGCCTCAAACACAGGCATTGAAAGATATACATTATTTAAAAAAGAAGAAAAGGTAAAAGGCGGTGAGGTAGCAATTCTCATTAACCGATGAAGTAGACTGAAAAGAAATAAGAATTGATTGCTTCAGTAAAACCCAGAAACAGGCTAAGTCAAAAATCACTTTTTAGAAAGCCTGAAAAAGAGGATCTATGGGAATTAAAATAGGGTCTGTGACTCACTTTGATAGCTGGATTTTGTTATGGCTGGGGATCACCATCTTATTACAAGAAACTAAGGGAGCACATCATTAGAGGAGTTTCAAATTCACCATGCAGTAAGCAACGCTTCCAAATAGAGAAGGAGAAACTATCTTTGCATGAAAGGGACAAATTTCTACAGCAAGTAGTTCCAGGCTCTAGAGCAACATCACATTAGATATAGTTCTGGTAAGTACCAAAACACTTCAAGGTAACTGCTTGTAGCACAGAAGTTTGGTCTAAATGACCATGAGCTGATTCAATTTTAAATAAGCAGGACAAAATCAGGCCTAGACCCATGATCTGTGAGTTTGAACTTGAATTGTCCAGCAAGCCAGAAAGTAAAATCTTAAGATCTCTTGGATCTGAATGCAGCAGGGACTTGGCCTCAAGAGTACAAAAATTCCTATGACTTTGCACTCCCATCCCACCCTCCCTACATACAAAAAATGAGAAAAAAATCATTGTGGAGTAGGGCAAACACCCCTCACAAAAAGGGATGAGGAAAGAGCTGATGCAGACCAAAATATAGAGTTGATCAGCCAAGAAAAACTTATTTAAGGTTAAGAAGTGCAAGACTGAACTACAACTGGGTAAGACTTGGGCCATGGGGGATCCTGCCAAAGAGACACACAGCAAGTGTGCATCAAAATAAGTAAACATATGGAAAACTGAATACAAATATTGCTGCTGGGGCAATTTTCACTCTGTTCCAGCTATGCCAGTGTAACTTAATTTTTACCAAGATCTGCTCAGCAAAAAGCAGCATATCCACTTCCAAGACAGACCGGAGCTGGTTTATACTGGAAAGGTCTGTGCAGTCTACAAGCCTACTCTGTCCCATGTCACTGCAAATGAGTTAAGCAAATGTGTTTTACTTTGCATGGCACTGCATGTGAGGAAATGCAGATGGCTTAGTTCCATGACTCTGGTCTGGGCATTACTTATCCAGATGTATCAACAGCACATAAACCATCTCACCATACCAAACTCCTTTTGACTACAGGAACTGCATAAAAGCAGCAAGCACCATCTTTGAGCTTTTTGTTTATATTTGATAGTGGCTGTTAGAGAGAGCAGAGTTGGCAGAAATGGGTGAGGAGGAAAACACAGATGAAGAAAGGGTGAAGAACTTTATATATTGATTAGCCCGGTACATAAGGGAACCTGATGCTTTGGAAAAGTAAGAGCTCGAAGCTGGCCTTTGCAGAACAAATACCATGCAAATAGGAACAGATAGCACAAACTTCCCACAACACACCCCCAGTGCAGTGCCGTGAGTGCAGACTGGAGGAATCACACACACTGAGAGTGAGCATTAGCCCCTGTGGTGTTTTGGGGGCAGGGATGGTGTTTATACTGTGTTTGTATAGTGATTAGCACAAGGAGGTACTGAACTTTGACTTGGGTTTCTGGATGTGACTGTAATAACTACAAAAATAAAACCAGCAGAGTCTTAGGCCTCAACTACTGTTTACACCAAGCACAGCAATGTGTAACAGTGGGTGCCTGTATCACTGTGACAGGCAGGATGATTTCTCCTGCAAGGTGGCATATCGTGCCATAAGCCGGGAACTGCAGCAGTCACAGGCAAAGCCTTCTGAGCATAGTGACTGCACTATGGTGAGGGCTTTCTTTACCTCATCAGGTGCTTCTGGGAATACCTGAACCCATGGCCAAGTGCATGAATCAAAATCGGATGCCTGGCCCCAGCCAGGGTGAGTCCAATCTAACCACAGTTCCTGTCACTGCAGGGTACCTGGTCTGGCTGGGAAACATCCCAGGTGACCTGTAAGGCCCGAGTCAATTTTTCATGTTAATTGCACTGCGGGGCTGGGGTTGGTGAAGGCACTACAGAGCTCCAGACCCACCTAGCATGGTAGACAGATATTCTGCAGACAGCACCCCAGCACCTGGGCTCAGAGCAGCCCTGTGACCACACTGGAAAGCAAATGATGTGGGCAGCAGTGACCTGCACTATTCATGCAAGGCATGGGGGTTCTGTGCAGTCCTTTGCCAGTCCTTCAATCTCTCCAGCACTACATCCCAGTGTCACTGGGGTTTTCCCAGCCCAGTCATTCTTCCTACCACCACTACTCATGCGCTGGAAATGGCTGCCCACTGTGTCACTTCAATGTGCCTCGGCATGCAACAAAGATTCCCAATAACACCTCCCTAGAAAATCCAGAATTTCTTTTATAGGGTTACAGAAACTTTTAAAACCATTGGATCTTATACAGGGCATACGCCTCCACCAGTGTGAAAATAATGCGTGTGGCTCTGCTCCTTCAGGCAACTTCTTCGTGCATCAGGTAAATGATGAATTACCCTGTCAGTCAGAGCTCTCCCTTTCAGGGAGATAAAAAGCATGTGCCTGAATAGAAGTTACTTGGTTTTAGCTTCCACACAGCCTCATGGATGGATGTGACAGGTTGCTTCTGTGGCGCCCAGTCCTGGGAGCTGCCCCTTAGATTCAGCATGGGATCCTATGAAGTGCTGCAAAAAGGTGGCCAGACCTAAAGTTTGGGCTTCTGGGCATCACCTGACTACACAAAACACTGCAAAGGCTGCAGGGTAAGGGCAGCATGGAGTTGTTTTCATCTCTAAACCCAGTGGCTGACATACACATTCCCTGCTACACACTACAGCGTAGCTTTGGCCAGGGCAGGGCTTTGGCCTTTGTGCTTGGCAGATCCACTGGGGCTGAGAGCTGGTGGACTGAATCAGCAAAAAGCTGCAGCCAAGCCAGGACAGCTCTCCCTGAAAATTATGCATATATATATAAAAGTGACATGAGGAAAGAAATGAGTAGAGAAAATTCACAGGCTGGGGAGCCGCCCTTTCCTATAGATGTATTCACGGAGGCCATTTTTGTACTTCTCACAACCAGATACTTACCAAAGGAGGAAAATTACGTTCTTGATGAGAAATCAGTCCCAGCTTTTTACTGGACTTACCTCCATCCTCATGGCACTACCTTGCTATCCCCATAAATGTTTTCTCCAAGAGTGATGAAAGAAACTGTTACAAGGCTTTGCTGGCTCTACCCATTTAAATGCATTGTGGGGAAAAGATTGTTGCTGTTTATGGGGCCTTTCTAATGAGGGATGATCCAGAAAGATTTTAACCTTCTCGTCATCACAACATGATAGCTATGAGGGTAGTGAGCATTGTACAACCAGGCTGGTTCACTGCCAATGAGACTGAAATTTACTTACAGCATGTGGGTGCCTATACCAAACAGTTTGGAGCATAAAGAAAACCTGCACAAGTCCTACTTTATTTCTTACTGTACTGCCTAATAGATGCTCTGTCAAGTTATACATTTCTTGCTGTGACAAATTATTCTTCTTCTCCTGACAGGACCTCCAGCTGAGTCTGCTGTGCTCAATTAGGAGAAAATGCATATTTTAATCCGCCCCATGGTGTAGTAACATTTCACTCTGTGGCCTTGGCAAAGGCGCCATTTAACTATTTCTGCAGTGGTTTCACATGCAGCACATTAGTCTAATGTCAGCAGCATTTCCGTCTGTTCTAGTTTCCCTGGCAGTACTCCCCTAGGCATTGGGATGTGGACAATTAAAGCCCACTTCATCATTTTGGAACCAACGATTTCCTTCCCCTGAACAGTTCATCACCACACAGCAGCTGCTCCGACCATCACAACCATCTTTGCTTCTCCAGGCCACTGCAATCTCCTGGTAAGCTCTTTGTGACCACTCTCCACTGGTGGACTGGCAAAAGGTGCTCCTGTACCCCTCCTAAAGCAATGCATCAGGTCTCTGCCCTCCTCGGTTGTCACGACAAGCTCCAGATCTCCTCCCATCTACAGCAATGAACAGAGATCACCTCAAAACCACAGAGCTTATGTTACGTGGAAAAGGGCTACCTCTTTCCAATAAATCATCAGGACTTCTGTGAAACATCTTCTAATGTTGTAGTAGCACTTGAAAACTGCCCAGGCGTGACTCAGCAGTCATGGAGAGCTGACGAGATGGGAACCCACATGACATTACTTTTATGGTGCAATATAGCTCTTTTCACTGTTTGCAGAGAAGACAAACAATTAAGGGTTATTTGTGGGGAGGAAAAAAAAAACAGACAACAGTCCTGGGAGAGGAACAAACTGCACCAAAAAAAGGAGAAGTGGAAGATTCTTTACAGGAAATCAGGATCTCTGTGGAAAAATTCAGTTGTGCTGGTACATTCAGGATGGAGTCTACCCAGAGGGATAGCACTGCTCTTTTTGACTGCCTCCAGGATATTTTTGGCCCACGGAATCTCAGAAATACTTCTAGAGAAATCTTTAATTTCAAGTCCTGTTTTTCAGCCTTTTAGCTTTTTGCAGAGGACATTCTCATATGCTGTTTTGCTTACCTGTACTCAGAGGTTTGATAATCTGAAAACCTTGTTTGCCCAAAAAAAATTCATGGTCTCTGACATATTCAGTAGCCTGAAAATCCCATTAATTATTTGAAACCACGCTTAGCTGAATTAATTCAATGTCTTCTACTCAGCTTGGATAACAAAGGTTTGACTGCATTTCTTTTCTTTTATGTGAAGTGTGCTCTCTGGTACTACTTACCCTATTAAAATATATCTTGCCTTTTAATCAGCACAAGCAAAACAAAGATAAGCCTGCTGAAAAGGGCTTTGAAAAGCAGTTAAAGTAGCAGAGGAATTATGTGCAAGTCTGTAGAGTATATTTATGGTTATAAAACATTATATAAAAATTTAATTGGTACCCATGAAATGCACCAGCAGCTGGGTTGAGAGGGTTCTCCACAGAACAGTTCAGCAAGGCAGCAGCAGAACAAATGTTTGCCTTTTCAGTACACTCAAAGCCTGTCTTGGATCACCAGTGCTGAGTGGTCAAGCCTGCTTAGTCCTTAACTTTTCTAATGTGGCTAGCCAAGGTTGGCCAGGGAAAGGGATCAATGAGTAGTCTGATGAAATACCTCAAGTTAAAGGTTCAGGGTTTTGTATTGGCAAAGGCAACCAAAGCAAGCAAATCAAGCCAGCCTGAAATTAGGATTTCTGTACTTAAGATTTTAAGAAATGGTCACCTCTTGCACTATATTGCAATACATGGCAAGTCAACAGACTTATCCACTGTAGCTCTGATGGGTCTGGCATCTATCAGGGCGTCTAGTATGTAACAACCAGCTGGGTGATCCCAGGACTCCTGATGAAAATCCAGTGGCAATTAGAGGGCTCTGGGACACATCAGCTCCCTGGTTAGCAACAGGTCCAGTAACTACCTCAGATATGAAAGCAGAGGTATGCACACAACAACACGGGCTTTCATTAACAGCATTTCATTTCCATGGGTAAGCACTGAGCTCGCACTTACATAGTTTGAGCTGCTCATGCAACAACACTGGTCATTTTGACACTGCATCACTGTCATCTGATGTGGTGGGTGTGCTGCGCAGAGTCTGCTACTGGAGAGCTAGCTCAACCATTAACTCCTTTGAGCTAGTGGTTATTGCTTTTTATTGTAGATCTGTGCTGGATCTGAAACAGTGCCTTAGCAATGAAAAGCTCCCCGGGAGATATGGGAATACCTCATTAGCAAAATTACTTTTTTCCAAGAGTGGTTTTTGTGTAAACATAAAGCCCTTCATTTACAATGAGAGCATTTCAGCAGCCATCTCTTATTCCTATTTTAATGTAATCTGCCAAGAACACGTATTCTTTTCTTGTATTCCTATGGAAAGGAGTAAGATCCTTCAGGAGTTGGCTGATGAGGTACATGTTTCAGGCAGCAATAAGTACAAATGCAAATGTAATCTGGGTGTGACTTTTTGTTTAGTTGTTTTCCTATTGCTTAGCTTCTTTATCTCATTCGGCTAGATTAATCCTAGCCCTATTGTAGCAGGGTCTTACTGGAATGTGGTATCACATATAGCTCACATCACAGGAAAGAGTGGAGATGTTTCATAGGACTTCTCCGAAGCAGGTACAACCCCCCTCGCTGACCCAGACCACGCTCAGTTAGAGGGACTGGTCACCCCTCCAGCAACTTCAGTCATTCTTTACACCCAAATGGGAGATAAGCAATACTTAATGTAGTTTTTCTGGGGGTTTTGGTTTTGGGGGTTTTTTTTGGTTTGTTTTTTTGCAGTTAAGGAAGCAGGAACAAAGACAGAAAGTGAGGAAAGGTTCCAGGAAATTCAGTTAGGGAAACAATTACCTAGTTATGAAAAACATTTCAGACAAAATACTTTTGGAGGGAGACTTAAATAACCCTGACGTGTTTTCACAAGCACAAAATAAGTGAGTTTGGGAGATTGTCACCAAGCCTTGAAAGAAGAATGCAGAAAGGAGACTATGTAAGGCAGGAGAAATGGGATGTGCAGCATTTTACCCCTCCATATTGTAGAAATAGCATAGGGGGGTCTAACAGAGACTGTAGGTCCTGTTCAATTCAAAGAAATGGGCGGTAGGACAAGGATCAGCTGGAACAACCCTGGCTGTACAGTCCCAGTGCAACTGGTCAGGCCACAGCACCAGTAGACAGATGGTCATCTGGGTAACTGGATGCGCAGGTAGACCACAGAGGCATGGGGATACCTGTTCTCTATCAAAGGTGACCGCACAGAAATCACTGTAACTTTGTGTGGATTAGGACCTAGATGCTCACCTCTTTTTCCCAGGGGACATTTTGTTGCCCTACTTTCACCAAGTTAAACTTGGGTAACTTGATCTCAGCTTCCCACCCCAGTGATATATCAAATGCAAAAGTGAGACTTGGTAGCACTTCCTTGGTGACAGATTTCTCAGTCTAGAAGAGAGAAGGATGAGCAAAAAACTCAGGTCAAAGCCTTGAGCTGGCAAAGGAAATGTTATTCAACAGCAGCTAGGAGCTGCCAGCCTGCAACCAACAAGCACTGAACGAGCAGCATGGTCATCTAGCTGTGGAGGACAACTTTCTTCTCACCATCACTGTCTCGGGGACAGAAGCATGCCAATAGTCAGCCTTTACGCCACCATTTCTATCATAACTTTGGAATACAGTTGACAAAGCAGGTCACATTTAAAACATGCAGGTAATAAAATGAGTTATGACGCCAAAAAGGACACATTAGTCCAACCAGTGCCAGAGCTGAAGGTGAAACCCAGCACTCCGAAGTCCCAGTCCAGCACCCTGTCAGAGCTTGTTTTCTCCACGCTTTCTTACCTACCCCTGGATGCGACAGCAGTGTATTTGCATGCCGCCTCCACTCCAGTGAGACTCACCTTCAGGAAAAGGATACCAGCTAATTATGAGCAAGCTCTCTGATGATCAGTTCATTTGCAATTCCTCGCAAGCACGGTTTTGGGATTGTGTAACGCAAGGCATAATGCCGGCCACTCCAATAAGACGAATCAAGAGAGATGTGCAAATGGAGAGATGAGGATTTGTCCTTGAGGGAGGACATTTAGCATACCTAGAAACACAACCATTTTTAAAATTAATTAATCCCCTTAAGGAATTGTGAGTGATGGATTAGAGACCTTAACCGGGGAAGCAGTCTGTGACACTGTGTGTGTTGGAGGAGGCACTGAAAAAGGACGTGAGTTTGCAGTCTCATGTGCCTAAGTAAAACCATCAGCCTCAGAGTGGAACATATTTATCGGCTGGAGAAGGAGAAGCTCAGGGAGACCCTCAAAGCTGCGCAGAAGCAGAGGAGGATCTGCGGCACCTACTGCTGTCCAGCCACCCAGCTCTGAGAGCAGCTGTGCGAGAAGAGGAGGGGGAAAGCTTAACATAGCATCACCAGGGAGGAATATAGCATGCAATGACATTTTAAAAACATATTCTTGACTCTGAGAAATGTCTAGATAAGGAGGGTAGCAGACAATATGTAGATTTCTTATTTTAATGGAAAAGAACAGCAGGACATTGTTTCAGATGTGCTTCCTTACTAAATCTGCCTGTTAGGTTTTGAGTCTGAGTCATCTCTATCTTAGTATGCAATGTGTTCCACCAAGTAATGAGATTTCTTTGAGTTTCCACTGTATTAGATTTCTCTACACATCAAATATTTAATAAGAATTAGCATCCAGCCATCCTCCCTCCTCCCCTCCACAATAATATTAACTTCTACTGAGACACCAACATTTTGCTATTCACAGTGCAACTTTGAAGGGTAAGTGAAAAAGCTCTGTATATTTTTCCAAGGGATTTGCTGTGGCCCTTTGCAAACACACAGTAATTAAGAAAAAGAATGACCGAGAGAAAAAGACACAATAAACTGAAGGTGTGAAAAGAGATTTCTCATTAGTCTTCATGTCAATTGCAGTATCTGAGGAACAATTTCATAGCAATAGCATATTTATTTGATGTGGCACAGATATCTGGGCTCACTGTTATGGATGGCATTTGCTCTTAATGCTTAAAGTACCTCTTTAACAAAATGGCACTCAATAAAAATTTAGTGTGTTCCTACTGTAATTAAAAAGCCCTAGTCATTTTTGCTTTTATGATATAAACTATAATAGCTGTAAAATCCCACAATTAATTTGCGCCAACATTTCATACTTGAGAAATTCTCATTACAAATTTCATTACTTATTCACTTATCTGTAATTTGTCCTATATAACCTAAAGAATATTAACAAATTTAGAGTCACTTTTGCTCTATTAAAAGCTAAATAGAAAAGCCTTTCACCTAGCAAGCCAATCGTGATAACATTCTCAAGCCTGCTCCAAAATGGTGGTGAGCTACATTCAGGCTATACGAAAAGAGATATTCTTTATGAAGCACAAGCCATAAACAACATGCAAAGCCCTTTGGAAACTGTGTGATGCATCCTGAGCTAATACACCGCACCCTCATTAGTTTAAAAGCATTACAAGGCTTGAGTGTCTTATACTGTGGCTGTGAATATGATGCACAGCTATCTAAGGACAGGACTGGCCATAAAGTAACAAGGAAATAGTTATCTCTCCAGCCAAAAGCAAGTACGCAAAGTCCAAAAGACAGGGATTTCTGTTCCCCCTTCCCTCTTCAGTATTCTTCACAGTCATAATTTGCACTCTGGATGTCTGCAGGACTTCGAGGGCCGTAAAATCTCAAGGAGGGCTTGTGGCATTACACTGACACAAAGCCCCACTTTTACTCCAAATAAGTGACAGTGCTACCAGAAGGCAGCAAAGGAAAGGACCGGCAGGAGAGGGTTGCATGTGTGCATGTGTGAGCCAGTGGGAGGGGGAGAGGAACTTCTGCTGCTCTGTAGTTTCTCCCACCTGCTGAATTCTGACAGCATGACAACAAAAAACACCCAACCGTTCTTGAAATTTTGACCATATCTTCTTCATGGCTTTGTCTTCTCTGGGGCTAGTGCTCCAAACCAAAATATGCCAGAACTGAAAGCATCTTCAGTAAAGAAAGCCATCATCTCCAAGACTGCTGACAAGCCCTTGCCCCATCCAAGTCCAGTCCAGTTCTGCCCAACCTCAAAACAGCTTTTCCAAAAATGGTCTTAATGAATTTTCACACTCTCTATTAGTTTAAACTCATGTTAGCTTAAAAGAGGATGCTTCACTCCTTTCCCAGTTCTTGGTCATGCATTTGTAGCTCAGCACCACTCACCTCACTCCCTGTATTAATGGGACACTCCTGCCAAGACTTACATATCATAGTTAAATATAGTGACAACAGAAGCCAGCAAGGAGCATGCAGGAGACGCTGAAACTCAGATTGGCCCACCCTGGCAAAAACGAAATAAAGAAATTTCCTTCCTTGTAATGCAAAATCTAGAAGTAAAACTCCACCTCCAAAAAACAGCCTTTCGAACAATTTGTAATACAGTTACAGCAACACAAGCTTTGGGCATGCCCTGAGCATTTTCTGATATGCTAAGACGAAATTAGTTACAATCTCCTAAAGCATGGCTAGGCTGACACAAGAGAAAACAAACTGGGATACCATCAGCTTCGTTTAATGGACAGCTCTCAGAAGTGTGCAAGTAAAGAATAAGACTTGATTCCAATGGGAAAAATTAACTTCCCTGACTTTGCATCTTGATTTTGCAAACATTATGAAAGCCATTATAAAACATTATGTAGATTAGAAGTATGATGGAAAACAAGTCCCAAAAACAAGTGACTTCACCTCTCTGCAACAGAACAAAGCCCAAACACACTGCACCAGGACAGTGTCACTCAGCTTCCACAAAACTATATTCACAATGAACTTAAATATAAGGCTTAAATATAAGTATATATTGTGTACTTTATAAAGAAATATATATATTCTCCCCTTCTCAACAATATATAATATTATATTGGCATTTTAGTAGCTTTTATACCACATCTATTTTATTTCAGTCTGTAATTAACTTCTACAAAATTTAACTGCGAGACCAGAAATTACTGTTCTAGCATAAATTATCTTGCTTCTGAAAATGGCAGATTTAACACAACCAGCAATACCATTCACACGTGAAAGAAACTGGCATACTTATTTGTTTTGTGTGCTCCATCCTTTATAGAGTATTATGGCATAAATTGAAATTTTATATGATTTCATAAACTTATATGATAACCAAGTACCCACATAACTGTAACAAACTGTTCTCCTCTCTTAATCAGGGCTCTTGGTACATGCAGGGTTCTCCTTCATTATCGAAGCCTTAGCTTATGACAGACAAAACACCATTAAAGTACCTTCAGAAAAGTACATTTACAGCATCACAATCCTTCAAATATATAGCCCTTAATTCTGGAGGATAGTTGTTGTAAAGTGGAATATAGGATCTACCTTTCTTCCACCATGAATCAACTTTGCAAACAAGTTTTCCAGCAGAATTTCCATTGTGCTGCATAATAAAACAGTGTCAACAAACAAATATACACACCTACAGACATATGTGGGGTTTTGTATCAAGCTGACAGACACTAAAATGGAATAACAGAAAAATTCGGGAGAGAGAAAGGTTTATTTGGCCTCCAAATCTCTGGTTAGTTCTGCGGAGGTAATACCTAAGATTTAAAGTTTCTTTGTCTTTGGTGCACTAGAGGCAATATATGATGCCAGCTGCCTTCTTTCAAAAAGTTGCTGGCCCACCTAGATAAATGGTCCTCTGTAGAAAGAGTACTGATGCACAAGGCTTCTGGTTTGATCTAAAAGCCTTCTCCTTAAAAAGTGTGAATGCACTGCGTGTACTGGGTACACATACACCACTTTGCAGCTGCCTTTAGAACAAAGACCGTCAGTCCTCCCACACTGCTATCCTTTACATGTTGGGTGCCATCTCTTTACTTGTCAGGATTATGACACCCTTGACATCCTTTCCTGTAGAATTAAAGGGTGTCTAGTAATTAGGGTCAATGTTTACCCTGGTTATCTGCAAGAAAGTATCAATGAAAGAATGATTCAGTCAAACCACCGCATTCCCTATGAGCCACCCTCAAGCATTTGCAAACAAGTCAAGTGAATGAAAGATGTTCGGTTGCTCCCTTTGCTGCACGGAATGCCAGCAGAGCTATAAACAGCGAATTTCAAAGGCAAAGGAATTGTCACTGCCTTTTGTTCTCTGCTTCTAAGTTTTCAACATGACCTTCCACCTGAGGCTTGTTAATGTATTTTTGCACTCTAGAGTACAGATCATTGCCCTCAAATTCATGCCTGAAACACATTTTCCCTGTTTGCAGTACTTCTAGAAATTATGTTTATGGAATATCCTTGGAAGAGAGTGAACTCTTTATTCATAATACATAAGCTTTACATTTTTAATAACAGAATTAGACCTTCACTGGTTTTATAACTATACTATTAGCCAACACACTCTGGTTTCAAATTAATTTGAAATAACTCACACAATGACTTTCTGCAGTCAGAATTGGAGAAGCATGGACTTTGAAGTAGGCAGAGTCTGTTAAATTAAGGAATAATTGCAGCTACCACTAATGAAAGCACAGAACTGTTTCCCTATTCCTTTGCACATAGCCTGGATTTCTTCCGAGACAGCAGAATGGATGCTGGTCAACTTTTGCTAAAATCTGACTTCAGAAGGGGCACAAAGGTCTCTGAATAAACTGCATTTCTCAGTATATTTTCCCTACTTTTTTATCATGCAAATGGGTTTGTCTAAAAGCATTATGATAACTTATATGTACACCAGCATGGAGTTTATGCTACCTTTTTACTAAATGTCTATAATGGATTAGCACCTCCCATCCTCAGTAGGATCACTTTCCACTGTGGCAGAAGTGAGATGTGCAAACACACGTGACTAGAGACCTTTGCATATGTCAGCGACTCACAGCTCTGAGCAAAGGAAAGCTTCCCTTCAGGACAGCATTTAGACATGTAGAAGCTTTCCTGAGGGAAGACTATAATGTTTGCCAGCACCTAACACAACAGGGACCTAAACGGAGCTTTTAGGTGTTGCTATAATATGATTATTTATTACACAGGCCATATTAACCCATAGGGTATACACATGCTGAACTTCAAGACTGGTAAGAAACACACGCAATTATGAAACAGAAAATATCTTTGGGAAAATAGTATTGTAATAATTGTCTTAGCCACTACAGTGGATCCTAACAGCATGTAGAGGAGTTAAACTCAAAAGACCAGGGGTCTGCAAATAAAATGTTGTATTATCTTGAAGTGGTAAAAATTCATGTCACCCCTCCTTCCCAAGCTCTCTAATGTCCTAAATATTCATACCACAATACTGAAGCTATTTATATAAGTGCTGCTCCACCTGGGTAGTACTGTAAACTCAGTATCTGCAGTGATATACTCAAAATCCAACAACAATGTCCCCATATATCAAGTGAGGAATAAACTGGAGCTGTTTGTTTTGCCCACATACTTCAGAATCAGCTACTTTCTTTACTCCAAATATTTCTGTGGCAGATTCAAATAGACCAACATGTGCTAAGAAAGGCAACGAGTTCTGGGCAGTTTCTAACCATGGAGGAGAAAAGCTTCTCTACTTTCCAGGACTGACAGGTCCTCATATGATAAAACTGTCAGAAGTGTTACCTAACATTGTTGTCTGCATCGCAATCTGTTTCCCAGTAACACTGGGTCTGAGTAGCAGTAATAGAATTAATTATACTTCATTTTGCTGTCTTTAACAGTATTGACCAAATTTAAGAACAAATGAGGAGTGCTTATCAAGCTTGAAGAAAATAATCCATCAGTGGCACAATTTAAATTCTCTGCAGTTCTCTTATTAATCAAAGTAACACTTACTATCCTATCTCCACTTCCCATTAACAGTCATTAAGCACTGTTGCTGATTGAAGCAATTTCTTTAGGGATCTCAACCTCATTTTTAAGAGAACCTTCTACAGTGGAAAACAATATCATACAGGAACAGCGACTTCAAGAGAGGAAGAAGGTTCTTCAATCATCTTCTGACCTTGACATTTCTCTGCAGCAGAAGTTCACCAAGTACACAACCAAGATGCTCCTTACTTCTGCCGTCCTTCTTCCAGCAGCACCAGTGCCCCCCTATTAACTAGGGAGGAAAACATCACTTTAAAAGATGGTTATAGCCAGCAGGTTAAGTGTCTTTAACCATTGCACCTGCCTGCATTGGTGATTATTATTTATAGATCCTTTTCATATGCAAGGAAACAATAAACAAAAAAAAAAGAAATCATGAGACAGCTCATTCTGTCACCACACTGTCAGCCCTCGGAGAAATCTAAACCATGATAAATCTCAAAGGTCGTATGGTACAGAAAAGATTTCTGATGTTGGCTTTTTCTCCCCATTATAAACAATGTCACAGATTGATAGCTTTTGTTGGAATAGATGCAGTCCTGCTCAGAGGAAGGCTAGCACACAGATGTAACACAAAGGGGCAGGGGAAAGCCTGGGCTATAAGCACTGAGCTGCAGCAGCGCAGATCAATACGTGTTCAGGGCTGTGGGTGCATTGTCTGAGCTCTACAGTGTCAATCCCAGGCTTGTATGTGGCACACGACCACGCAGAGTAGCAAAAAGCACTTAACGATTCAGGGGGTTCCTGTGACTCTCTGTGCTCTCAAAGAGTTTGTCCTGTGGATGGGGCTTGTAGGGTTCCTTGCAAGGCCCTCAGGTTTACTGATTTTACAAGTCTTCGTCTTGTACCATTGTCCCCTGACTCAGCATTTCCCAGAATATTTCACTTTTACTTCTTGAGACAGTGTTAAGGAAAATGCCTCTCTTCCTAAATCAGGAACAATACTGGGAGGCTGAAGAAATCAGAGCTAGCTTACATTTGAGCAGCAGTAAAAATCCTGACCTATAATGCATCATAACGAAGTTTACGTGTAAGGCAGATGTTCTCCGCATCACAATTCAGCTCAGCAAAAGGCATATTTCAGAGCCTGACTGCACCTCAGCATTTCCACATATCTCTCAGAACAGAACTTTCATTGACTGGCCATTTTTTCCAGGTACCCATCTGCCTCTTGGCCTTTAAACACAATTTTTTTTTCTGGCTGGTGTATTGCTGTGGCCATATCAAACCTAATATCAGCCTTACTCAACCCAAACCTCCAACATTCAACAGTTCATAAGATCAATCATAAATGTTCACACTGAACTGTTTCCAAAGTCTGCCACCCATCATACTGAGTAACTGAGTTCACTTTATCCTTTCAGGGAAGAAAAATCCATCAGTGGTACTAAATATAGAGACATTCTTCTGCTTAAGTACTTGATCTGCAAATTAGTGGGTGCTGGGGAATATTTGAGGGAAGTATCACTGGATATCTGCACAGATCTCATTCTGTCAGCATCTCAGTTGTCAAAAAACAGGTTACTGGCCTCTATGGGTACTGGGTCTATCCTCTTGCAGGTCTTTCATACCCACAGCCACAACCCTTCCACTTCAGAGCAGGAGGGGAGAAAAGATGCAAGTTTGGCTGTGTGCTCTGCCTACTTACCACCTCCACTTGTGTTTACACCAGATGAAAATACAGTACAACCTTGGAATTTGGTGGCCGAACTGCGTGCTGATTTTATTCTATATATAAACGGTGGGCTGAGTATCAGGTTGGCAAAGTTCAGCTTAAAGTAAAGCGAAGAACAAAACAGCACTTAAGTTCCATGCAGCTAACTACACAATTCCATGACATGAAACGTTAGGCTAGATTTTGGATCAATGCAATACCTCCTCCCATTAAAGCACTTAAAAAGGAAAATGTCTTACAAAGTGTCCCATTAGGCTGACAAATTTACAACACTATGAATAGAAAACCAGAATACAGCATTGTGTTCAGGGAGCATGAATGGATTTCAGCTCTGTAGTGTTTCATCTGTATGAAGAAGGTTAGATAGCCTATCACATACTTTCTCACTATTTATCAGCTCCACTTGCTACAGACACATGTTATAAAGCAAATTAACAATCAATTGTGGAGTGAATTATGGCAACTGTAGTGGGACTGAACAGAGGCACATGGGAACATAGTACGTTTAAGCTTCCATCTCTGCATATGTCACTTACTATTAATGCTAAAGATGATTAGGAGGAAAATCCTTTTCCATGTACTCTCATACACAGGACATCAACCTGGAAAAGCCCATGGTGTAGGTGGGAACGTTCAGCTCTGTTCTTCAGTAGCTCCATGAAGAGGCATAAAGCTGTGCTGGTAGAAAATCTAAGAGCTCTATTGATGTACACGATTGACACCGTAAAATAATTTAAAACAAAGGAAACACAGGAAACAACCTACAGGAAGATAGGAAGGCTTATTCTGTGCATAAAGTCTTACCTTATCTTTCAGCTTCATGAGTTTAGCCCTGGTTATAAGTCCCATAAACCAGACAGAATACAAAGTCACTAATTGCAGTGCAGCTATTGAAATAATTTATGCCATAGCATCCATAGCTTCCCGTCATCTTTCTAGGGCGCTTGGGCTGCAGTAACTATGTATTCTAATAAGTTAACTCATTGCATTATACAGCCTCTTAGTCAAACGAACTGTTGGGAACAATCTGTTCCCAGTCAAGCCAGAGAAGGCTGTTTGTTTAACTACATTGATATTTTTACAAAAAGTAAGCACATTTAATACCACAGTCATAGTGCTGTAGATACTTTTGTCGTATTAAAATGGACAGATATATGACAGGACAAGGGGAAAAAGGCAATTTTTATTCTTATGCTTTTAATTTTTAATGTGAGCACCGTATTATGATAAGTGCTTCCAGCACATCTTACATAATAGAAAAATAAAATATCTCTGCACAGAACCAAGAGTCATATAACATTGAAGGTCAGTTGCCTTACAACTTTACAAATAGTTCATTGATACAATGCAAGAGCGAGGCAAATAAATGTAATTAAAATATACTAAAAATAATAATAAAAACCACTGGCTTTTGTTTACACTGGAAGTGAGCAGGAACCGTATTACCTCTGCAAACTATTTTCACTTAGCACAATTCAGGCGGAATTATTGCCATGACCTTTTAAAAATGTGAAAGCATGAATCGATAGCCTTTCAGAGGCACGACTGTGGGAGCAGAACTGCCCACACTGTGGTGGTGTGTATTTCTGCATCGGAAGGCAGCTGAAACCTAATTATCGTCAATCACATCGAGGTAAGTCAAGGTGGTGACAAGCACTTTGCAGGTGAGCGTAGGTGGGCACGTGCCTATGGGGATGCCTTTGTGCGCACGAGCACGTACCCGCCGCTCTTCCGACGCCCACGAGGTGAGATTGAAAGGTGAGTTATAGGCAGTGTCACTCATTTACAATAAGTAACACCGGTCTGCCAGAAACAGCAACCTGCAAATGATGTGCGGGGGGCTGGCGGGCTGCCACCCTCCTGCAGACCTTGCTGCAGCGGATCGCTGAGGTCGTTGCAATGCTTACTTGGACTCTGGCCATCCGGTATTAAAAAATAACAGTTGGCCAACCAGCAACATTGCTCAAGACCAAGGGCAACATAAGAAATCCCTTTTTGATATTTTTATCTCCTCCTCTCCCAAAGGGCCGGTCCTCAGAGTTAATCCTCGGAGGCCATGAACTGGGGTGGCGGGCATCCCACAAACCTCCTGCTGCTGTAGGCGTTTGCGTCGGTGCCCCCTCTGGGGCTATCAAGAGAATTTTGAAATGTTCATCAGGAGCCAGAACAAACGTTTTGTAAAATTAATCTCTCCACCTATCAGCAAAATATTAACACATACAAGTGCTTAGTTTCATTCAATGGCCTAAG
>NC_134277.1:37357856-37440356 GCF_949628215.1 Phalacrocorax aristotelis
TCGTGTGCCTATCCCACAGTTACAGCAACTGCAATAAAGGGTTTATAGCCTTTTATTTTTTTTTAAATAAGAAAACAAAAGATGCCGTGACTAAATATCAGATTGTGAAAGCTCCGAGTTCATTTTGCTGTGAAAGGAAACATTGCACTTTACATTCATACACAACTGTCGGAGTTTTTACCATCCAGAAATAACTCAGACATTAGGCTGCGTTCTTTTGTCTGGAGAGCAGCAAGCAGGGTAATGAAAACAAAACCCACCGAGACATAAAAATACAATTTATACCTTTTTATCAAGCAAAGAGAAAGTTGGTTAACGTTTGAAAAGGGAGCAGTAATGTATATTTATTGACAATTTTATTGTAATAATTAGATGTTTACACAGTCTGGACATTGTGGCTAAATCACTTCCAGCATGTTTATTTGTAAAGGGCTGTTTTCAGGGCAGTGCAGTAGGCTCATTAACAAGACAGACTGCATTAAGATTCAAAGAAATTACTACTTCCCAGGCTTTGCTTCACTGGTTTGGATTTAAAATTAAAAAAAAAAAAAGAAGAAGAAAGAAAGAAAAATTAAAAGCCCAAAAGCAACAGCAATATCATCCAAATACTCAATAGCCTAGAAATGATGAAGTAAAATGGAGAACATTTTCTCATGTAAAGGAAACTTTACCTTTTCTGTTCCAGAATAATCTGGTATTGTACATTTGAACAATATGCAACATTGTCGATGCCATTTCCAAGTGCCTCTTTGTGGCTGTTAATACATATCACTTCAACACTTATATTTAGTTTTTTGCACTCCAGTTAAATGACTATGTGATGTTTAAGTCATATCTTCCTATTTTTACTTTTTTTTTCAGGCAGTGCTGTTAGTTCACCTTTAGAAAGTCATTAAGCCAGCATTTCGTTTACACATTTATTTGATGTGTGGGTGCCTTTTTTTCCTTCAGCCAAAGAAGGATCACTTTTTACTACGAGTCCTCAGCAATGTTCGTTATTAACCAGGAAGCTATTGCACATTTGATTTTTTTGGGGCAAATAAACAAGTGAAACTTTTATACTTACTCTGGATAAAACTAAATTCTCTACAGAACCCTATTTGGGGGCTTTTTCACTAATCAATCTAAAGCCATTTGTTTAATCTGAAGTGAATTTCACACATGCTAAGAGAGGCTAAACACCAATTACAGATCTTTCTGGCTTTACAAAGGTAACAGAAAGGAAGGCAGCTGAAACAGAAAGAGCTCTCAGTAACGCAGCCTTAATGAGAAAGTCCTACATCAAGTTCTGCACAGAAGAGCACAGCTCTGCATTTAGTGCAATACCCATTTTAAAATTTAAAAACGCTTTAAAAATTAAGGCAGTAAATAGGCTGTAACTTTGCTCCTGTCCAAGTATGTTTCCATTACAATTAAGTAATCAATATGCAGTATTTATTACTGAAAGATTATGCATAAAGAGGAGCACATAAAAGGAAACGTGTGCTTAAACCTTCCTGGCTTTCCTTTAGCTGCTGTTTAGCTAGAAAAAATGCTATTTTTCCCCAGAAGCAGACTTGTTAAATGCCATCCAGTCCGTTCTATATAAATGCTGTCTACTCCCCGCCCTCACAAATAAAAACAAAGACGATAAAAGAAACGGATAAAGAGATGTCAGTTTGCAAAGAAAATACTGGGTTATATTTCCTGAAAGATGCACAAGTCAACTTACAAACTTGAAATATTACAGATTTAGTTTTACAAGTCAATCACAGCTATATATTTGGCCTCGTAATTACTGTCAGTTTTGACAGGGAAGGCAATAATTTTTTTCCTGACATGTGAGTTTCAATAAAATCAGGTAGCCACATCGCAGAACACTTTCTCACACAGAGAATTAAAAGGACTTCTCACAGAGATAAAGAATACTGCCAGGATTAAATATATGTCATACATTCAATTAAAGAGTATTAAAAAAAAAGAGGAGGATTATCCTTACAGGTGGACCTGATCCAAAGCCTATTATAAGGATGAGAACGTTTCTATTTACTTGAATGGGCTCTGGAAAAATCCCTTTCTGTTCTCAGAAGAGGGGAAAGAAACAACAAACAAAACCGAAGACTATTTTTATATTTTTCTCTATTTCCTAAGACATTTAGACACCAATATGGTAACTAAAATTTAACTACCTGAGGTAAATAAATGGCTACAATTTCAAATTGTAGCTATTTTGCTTAAAAATGCATGAGTGAAATGCTTTCCATGGCAATTAGAATCAACGTAATGTTGCACATACTCAAAACTGGTTTAATATCTGGTACAGCCAAACACGCTTTAAGGCAAAGCAAGGTATATAGTATTTGAAAGGAGCCTTTAACTTTTTTAAAAGACTCTAGTTGTGGGCCAAATTAATACTACTGAGGTAATGAATTAACATGCTTGTTGGGCAGGAAATAGTGAACTCAGTGAACTCAGAGCCTGTGAAGTTGAAAGGGGATGAGGAACATGTGAACCCACAGCGCAGCAGCATTTTTAGTATGCCAGGCAAATAAAAACTAAGACTGGACTTGTATTTATTCTGCCATTTCAGAGTGGGGTCAGCTCACCGCTGATTTACAAAACTGCAGAAATCTGGCCTGGAACAGACCTTAGGAGGTCATTTAGCACATGCCCCGACCTCAAGGCAGAAATCGCCATGGTCCAGTCATCCCTAGCATGTGAGTTCATCCCCTGCAGGTTCTCCAAATTCTCCAGAAATGGAAATCGCAGAAGGTCCCCAGGCAACCAAACCCAGCGCTTCGCTGCCCTCACCATTGGCAAGCTTCACCTTCTGCCTCATCTGCCTCTACCTGGGAGCAACGTAAGCCTGTTATTTCTTGGTGTCACCTGATGTTTAACGTGATCCCATTTAGCAAACTAGGGGTGTAAGCCTTACTGCGAACAAAAGGTCACTCAGGCATTCCTAACATGGGATAGAGTAAACGATAAAAATGACCAATTCAGAGTTTCTTCTAAAGCTACGCCCTGTGTCACCCCACCCTTCATTCAGCAGGGGTGGAATTACACCCCAGGCAGACCAGAGCCAACACTGCGCAGGCTCCTGGCTAGGCAAGAGCCGTATTTCCTGCTACTTACAGAGCGTGCAACTCCATTAAGTCCTCAGGATTGGACTTAATTATGAGAGCAATAAATTTGGCCTAGAGAAAATAGAATATACTGGGAGACATGGAGACTGTCAGTGGCCCATACACAGATGTTATAATTCTGTGTCAGTATACCCATACAACAAGATAAATCTTCATTATTACACACTTATTCCTTGGCTGAAAGGATAAAGGCACAGCCAAAGCATTCATCTGCCATTGACAGCTGTCTATAATAAAGGTTGCTGAAGACAGTAATAATATCTGCCCCTATACAATTTAGATTTGGTAGAGAAAGGGAGGCGACAATGAAACAGACAGGGTCAAACCCAACTTTTCACTACACTGGCATACAGCTGGCATACCTGCGATGTTTTCGGAAGAGTAAGTCCCCATTAATCCTGGCATAATCAATCAGAACTCAGCCTGAAGTCTACAGGCCATCAGTGTGTGAACTGGGAGTTCGAAATGAGTAGCACAAAAAATACTTCCATCTGGTTACAAGAACTGTCTTACACTGAGGAGATCTCCTCTGGGCAGTTGGAGATCAGAACCACCAAAGCCATTCCCTTAGTGTTCATAATACTCCCCATATATGTTGAGTGCTGGGCATAGAGTGATTCTGAACATCAAGAAATACCTCATAGATAAATTGGCATCCTATATCCAGGTGGCTAACTCATGGTTAGCCTTTAAATTGCTTTAAATTACAAAAATTAACTTTCCACAACACTAACAACTTGATTCTAAATCCTGTATTTCACGATGCGTTGGTGTTGGCTGGGATAGAGTTAATTTTCTTCATAGTGGCTAGTATGGTGCCGTGTTTTGGATTTGCACTGAGAACGGTGTTGATAACACAGTGATGTTTTGGTTACTGCTGAGCAGCGTTTGCACAGAGTCAAGGCCTTTTCTGCCTCTCACCCCACCCCACCAGCCAGTGGCTGGGGGTGAACAAGGAGTTGGGAGGGGGCACAGCTGGGACAGCTGACCCCAACTGACCAAAGGGTTATTCCATACCATGTGACATCATGCTCAGCATATAAAGCTCGGGGAAGAAGAAGGAAGGGAGGGCATGTCCAGAGTGAGGGCGTTTGTCTTCCCAAACAACCGTGACTCATGATGGAGCCCTGCTTTCCTGGAGATGGCTGAACACCTGCCTGCCCATGGGAAGGAGTGAATTAATTCCTTGTTTTGCTTTGCTTGTGGCTTTTGCTTCTCCTATTAAACTGTCTTTATCTCAACCCATGAGCTTTCTCACTTTCACCCTTCCGATTCTCTCCCCCATCCCACCAGGGGGGAGGGAGCAAGCAGCTGTGTGGTGCTTAGTTGCCAGCTGGGGTTAAACCACAACACACGAGTAAGTTTTAGGAGCACTTCCAATGAAGCCAAGGGAACTGCATGACTGAATGCTTACTATTGTCAATAAGGAGTTAATACCATGCCCTCAAATTAAGAATTACCTACATAACTTTTGTTGAGGTTAAGAGGGAGTCACATGGCTAAATTCCCTTGTTTCCAACTGTACATGCAGAACTGACTCTGCTTTCAAGAAGCAGACAGTGGAAAAGACAGAAGATGTTTGTGTCATTGACAACTGCCTACATTTCAATTTTTTTCTGTAATACCAGCAGAAATGACAACACTTAGGATGAGCAGAACATTCAAGAGCCCACAGACATAGGAAGGGCAGACGCTAATAAGTATTATGATGAATGTAGTCTGAATAGCTACTGTAATTTCAGTTAATACATTTAGCAAACAGTATGTCTACTGTTACTGTTAACTAGACAAAATTATCGAAATAATTGTCTGAATTATCACAATTAATTCATAATCAAACACTGTTTACCAAATGAAATAAATATGCCCTCGGTAGCTGGTCAGTACTCCGTCCAATGATCCCTGTGAGTCACCCTGGTCAGTTATAGACTGAATAACTATAACACATATTCCCCGCATTTCAAATGCTATGACATCTGAGCAAGGGCATTTTGCATGAAGGCCTCCTTAACGGGCAAAATCGACCAGAACGTGCAAAACAGAATTCCTCTGAAATACATCATCTTTACTATTTAATGAAATAGGCATGATGAAATCCCTTTGTGGTCCACGTATGCTTCTTGGAATCATCAGCTCGTCTGAGGACACGTAAATGGGAACGTGCTTCATCACAGCTTCATATGCCACTCTGCCAGATCAGGCTATAACTCAAAACCCCCATTCACACCTGATGGCAAACACCTACATAAATTGCTAGCTCACTGAATTTATTAGAGATGTTCAGTAGCAACACCACAGCTGAAGGGCCCAAGATAATATTGAACATAGATCAGTAAGGATCAGTTTTCAGCAAAGGGCCAGCCACGTAGGTCTTCATTCTCTACTGCTTGCCTAGGTCTGACACAGACCACCATTGGTACAGATTCAGGTTCACACTCTCAAGCAGGCATTTCTTTGGCCTGCACCTGAAACATCAATTTGACCTAATTCTGTTAAAATCTGATGTTTCAGGGAGACACCTCACGGTACACATTCTCCTCTTCATAATTTTGTATAAGTAAATGTACGCAGGAGTACCGTGAAGGCAGAGTTTTTACAGAAGTGTAAGTAATGAACATGGGTTAGTGAGAGACATTATTTTGGATGATGCCTCTGCATTTTGAAGTTTCACTCACTTTCTGAAAATTTACAAAGCCTATGACAGAAGATGCTTGTTTCCTGAATGCCGCCTCCAAAGCAGTGCTAGATACATTAGACGGAAGGCAATTCTGGTTGCAAGTTGATAATGACCTATAGGTGACCTTGGGTGGCTACTGTAAAACAGTAAGTAGCTGAATAGGTAATCTCAGTCTAGAAGTGGTTAAGTACCCACATCATCTATAATATGCCAGTCTCAGAAGCAGAAAAGGATGAATGCATAGAAAGCTGGTTATCTTATAGACCTTCTAAAACACTTCTCACAGTTGGTAATGTGGATTGCCTGTTGTTTTGTTAAGTAATGGAAATCTAGATGCATAGATTACTCGCCCCCCTCTTTCATTGTGGTCTAATACCTTAAAATTAAGTCCAATAGTAGCTTGAAAAGAGGAAAAGATGCTGCAAAAAATGAGCCTGGAGTATTTTATTGGTACAGGCAAATTAAAATACGCGTCACAAAAGACACACAGGTTTTGATACGAGGCACCTGACATAACGCACTAAGAGTACTATCATGATTTGAAATGTAGGACAAGAGAGAAGTTACTAGAACAAAGTCTTTAAACAACTGGAAATATTTTTTTTTTAAAAGCTAGAAATACTGCTTTTCTACAGCAAAGGTAGTGTGGCTATTATGAGCATGCAGACATAAACACCGTTTAGAAAGGCGAAACCACCATCAAAATATGATTGTAAGTGACTATGTAATAAAACCCGCTCCTTCTCACACATACATGTGCATTCATGCCTGGCTGCTTTTAATTTAAATATGAGGAAAGAATGGCAGTCCTTTCGGAAGACAGCAGCACAGAAGGTCCCTCTGCTTCCCTGATGCCACATGAGTTTACAGATTTCATCTTTTCCCTTCCAAGCTGAAATAAGTCTCAGAGGCTGAAGACCGCCAATGAATAAACTGCATTGCCCACGCCTGTCAGACTGTCTGCGCTCTGCTCTTCTCAGGCTGACCCTATTAGATTTGACTATTAAAAAGCAGCATTTGGGCCATGTCAGCTCTTGGGTGGGAGACTGCCAAGGCACACTTCCATGCTGCTGGTGTTTGAGAGATTGATAATGATCCCGTGTAATACTTTTTTCCCTTTAACTCAGGCAGTTCTGCACAGGGGTCAGTTCTGCGGTGCTACATACCCTGCCTTGTAGCATGAGGTGTAAAACTAAAATCCTGATTGCCTGTGGCCATTAAAAATCCCATGGCACTATTTACAAATATGCAAGCAGTTACGGCAGACTGGAAGTGGCCAAACTGATAGTGCTATTCTGCCAACATAAATCCTCCCGCTGTAACAATGTGGATTTTTTTTTCATCTCACAGCATAAACTTTAAAGTCTTGCTGTAAAATGCTCATTAGCCATCAAATACCTTTATGGAGTAGCACTTGCTTTACAATAGAGGGTGAAAGGAAGTTTGTTCTATGGGTTGCGAGACACCAAGGCTACTTTAGGCTAAAAGATCCAACACATCAGTTTACTACAGCAGAAAATTAAGAGAGACAGATTGGGTTTTAGTGGCATTTGAAACTATCTCCCTCTTCATCTACCAACAGCTCTTCCTCTCAGACTGCCGGCACTGCTGTAATTTATTCTCCCACACACTGCTACAAGATGACACCTTGGATTTTTAAGTTTTCCCTGTTAATTAGACAACTTGTTCCACCCAAAAGGCTGGGAAGAAGCTGACATTTCCAGTTTTAAATTTGGCTCACGTTGGCATACCTTTCAGGTGCAGCGGGGTTTCCTCTACTTTGCCTTGAACCCAGCTCCCTACAAATTTCTCTGTGTGGTGGTTTGGACTGAGGAAAATTCCAGGCAGCAGAAACAGAATTGTCTAGATCCCATTACAAAATCGCTCCTAAACAAATCCGTAAAAGGCTATGATATAACAATTCACAGGTCAGCACTGCCTGATCTGCTTTACAATTTGAAGGGAAAATACACATATATTCCTTGGCACAACGCAACTGGACAATAAAAGCAGCATCCCTTTGATCTGCACGTCCTGTCACCATCTCGGCCCCCCTTTACTTCTTCCTGTAGCAAGGAGAGACCATCCAAGTCACAATTGCATTCCAGAAGCATGAAATACTGTGCTACACTCATCTTGAATCCATGATTTTAAGTCCATAGTTTGAAGTTGGTTGGTGCTGGTCCCTCACAGTAAGACAAGGCAGGAAATGCACTCTGAAACAGGGATGTGGATTTGGCACAGCACTCTTCACCGAGCTCAGTGTCAGTTTTTCTAAATAAAGATGGAATTAAGTGGACACTTGTCTGAGAAATGTCAGCTTCAGAGAAACCTTAGTAAGTGAAGGTCTTACAGTTCATCAGTGCATTGTGCTATGTAAAGTGGAAAGTTGTTTATACAGTTTCCATGCATACACTTATTCCCACAGTTACATACTAATAAATTTTTCATCAACTTGATGGAGAGAGATGAGAGAAACCTCAAATGCCTCATGCAGCTGAAGAGTATGCTGTTGTCATCTACCTGGACACTTTCATCACGTGTTTTAATATTTTACAGCTTTCTTACAGATCCCAGTGAACTTTATCAAGCCAGGACTCTCCTCTACAGCCCCAACTTCATTTTACTTTACCTGAGATAGAAAAATGGATTTCTATCGTTTGGCTATAGAGAAGTCAGTGCCTTTCTTTTGTTCAGTTCAGCTTACGGAAATAATTGCATCTCTTTCAGAAAGAGGACAAAGAGTATTCAGTGAAAGGCACTTTGAAATTGTATTGCCTGTTTTTGAGTTACTGTTCTGAGAGCCTGATGCAGAAGCAAGCAAATTCAAAAGCTTCTCAGTTTCAACAGTCTTTGCATCAGGTTCTAAAGGGTTATTCTTTATGCTCCTTCTAATGCTGTGTCATACTCAGACTGCAGAGCCAAAAAAGAACAGAGTTTATGCATTTGGCTTTGAATATAGAACGGGATCTTAATTAGCATTCACATTCAGCTTAATTCCAGCCACAGAAAGTTTTTTATCATTAATAGAGGAGCAAAAGGTAAGCCGATGCATATCACTTCTCTAAATCTCATCCATATATCTGTCTGATGGAAGAACCGGTGCATACACTACCATCGGTACACGTAATTAGTGGCAGCATGCACAAAGAGGTATAGCCTAACTAGATGCTGGAAAAATATGTGAACCAGTTATCTGTATATAGAAGCGCATGAAAAAATACTAGAGAGTAGCATGATTATATCCGGGTGCCTCTGCTATAAAAAGCATTTGTATTACCCTTACTTCTCTGAATAAATTCAAATGACAGCCCCATTTCATTTCTTCATTCAGTCTGGAGGCCAGATGGCATTAGAATCATTTACTTCACCTTGTTGTGCTTAATTACTACAATCAACACACTATTTTCCAAATTAATCATAACAAAGTAATTTCATTAGTAACACAGCAGGCTGTTGAATTATTAGCATCATAACAGTTTGCAAACAATTAAACTTTATTTGAACCTTAAAAATTTGCAGAGTAGAACATTATTGTAAGATCTAATGGCAGTATAGTACAAATCCAGAACAGAGCAAATAATCAAGTAAAACACTGTACAATATATGACTTAGAATCACCTTTTTAAAAATTAGCTGTCTTACTGTTCACAGAAAGGCAAGTGCAACCTAAGCAAACAAAGAGAATAAAGCAATTAGCATTTTCTAGCATTGAGTTTCATTTAAGGTATAGTAAGGGAGATTTTCTTATCCAAAAAAGGTTATGGTATTTGCTCAGATATAAAGTAAACAATTCATCCATCCGTGGTCCATTGCTGGTTTATTCCCTGACACTTCGAGTGAGTTTCAGGACATCTTTAAGGTTTTGAATTTTAAAGCAGTTTGTTTACTCCCTCCCATATGTACTAAGAGCCGGGGCGGGGGGGGAGCCCTAAAGGAGAACTACAGACAAAAGGCACTTTATTTCTCTGGTTGCCTCCACCCAGGAGCGAAGGCGCTCGGCAGGCCCGCTACTCATCGCTTGGGGTGGGACTCCCTCTCCTGGAAAAACGGCAGAAGCGGCGCGGGGGCGCACGGAAGGGGGAAGGGGCCGGGCTCGGCCTCCTCCCGTGCTATGAAAATCTGCTGCCATCTACCGCCGCGGGCGCGCAGCGCACGGCAGGGCAGGGCCGGGCTGCGCAGGAGCGCAGCGCAGGGCAGGGCCGGGCTGCGCAGGAGCGCAGCGCAGGGCACCCCTCCGCCCTCTCCCGCCCTCCGTGCCCCGGCCGCAGCAGCTCCCGCCGCGGCAGCAGCATCCCCGCACTGGTCCTAGCCTAAATTGAGTTTCAGGCGTAGGCACTTCGTCTCAAGGAGAGGGGGGAGGATTTACTCCCAAAAAATGTAGGTGGTGGTGGTGGAGGAATTTGGAATTACATAGTTAATAAAAAGACATTTCGTTGGACAGATTTATTACGCTGCCACGTTAGCAAGAGAAAGAGCTTTTCTAGCCGTGATATTAACGCTTCACATTCTGTACACAATCCACAAGTACACTTGATAAATTAAAGTAGTAAAAGATCTGAAGACTATAATCTATCATTTTAATGCTTCACTGATAACGTACAGAATCAATTCCAATGACTATCTCTTTTTTAAAAAATTACAGCAAAACTCTGTACCCCATTGGACTCCAGTGCACCATCAAGTATCATACATTAGCTAAAACAAAGCACAACATCTTAGCTTACTGAAAGGATCTAATTCTGAGTTCAGACTAACGTCACCTTTTAACCCACAGTGTTTCCAGGGCCCGCCTGAAGCGTAAACAGCACAAGCAGCTACAAGGGGACCTGCACAGGCTCAGCAATTCGCAGACTGGCTTGACCTGCCTCTTTGGCAGATTAAGGGTCTCACAAATCAAGTGTGTGGGAGGATTCAGAAAAGTTGATCTTGCATGCTAATAGTAAAGCACATCTCCAAAACAAGAGGATTTAAAGTATTAACTCTGTCCAACCCCTTATCCACAAGCGAGAGTATTTTAGTGTACCTTTTTATGCTTCAACTGATGCTTTTAGCCACAAAGTTCTGGATTTGACGCTACAACTGCAGGTAGCCATTATTAATGCACATAGAGCTGAAGATGGCTGTTGCACAACATGTATCAGAAATTCCACATACCAACAAGGTATCCAGATTTGACTCTGTGAAAGTATCTGTACGGTACAGATAAAATATTTCACACTACCATGGATAAAAATAATTCGAACCTGCCATTTATCTCATGTTGACTTAGCAAAAATTGTGGGGTTTAATACATTATCTTTTTACAAATGTTCATGTAATTCATATCTCCAGGTCCGAATGGTATCAGGGCAGTATTACCACACAGTCTGATTTAATACATCAGCAAAAGAGCCAAGCTTTCATTTTGTGGCACCAAAATATTAACTAACAATAACAATACTGAATATATGAGAAAAATAAATCATTGCCTAAAACATAATACAAAAACATTTGGAAGCAGAGTACCCTGAAGACTTGCAATATTACACATAAATTTCCCTTGATTTCTTAGGAAACTGCATAAAAGGTACAGTGAGCATTAAAAAGTTAATGCATCCATCAACTGAGCAACAGTTTTCTACTTTCAAAGTTCAGCTTGATTTTTCTACATCTGAGGAACAGGAAAACATAGCCAAATGCCCTGCAAGAACACAAACCTATACAGAGTGCTGCTTAAGAAAAGCGCAACAGGCACTATTTTGGCTGCTTGTGCCCCATATGTTAACTACCGTCTATTTCATTTCCTAGCAATGCAATTCTATAAAAAGTGGCTAAGAAGAACGTTTCCGCAGAATTTATGATCAATTACAGTTTTTAGTGTTTAATATACACATGGCAACGATCTGACTACATTCACTGAAACCACAAAACGTGTATGGCAGAATCTTCTTTCAGAGGCCGGGTCAGTAAACTGCAGCTGCACACCACTCTTGATTAAAAGTGCAGATTTCTCCTGATTAGGGAGAAGGAAGTTGAAAGTCCATCATTAACCAAAAAACCTCAAACATGCATATCAAACCCAACCCAAACATCTATCCCCTTCCAGAGTTTTCTGCACAGACAGATACATGCATGTTACTAAAGTAACAAAACTAAACTAGAAAGCACACCAATTTATTTTACAAAAAAAAAAAATCTGGAAAAGGAATGCAGTTACAAAATACATCATCTTTTGTACACTGTGGTTTAATATTTCATACAGAATCCCAGAAAAAGTGCTTTAATTGAAACTTCAATATATTTCGCCATAATCTTTATGTTAACAGGACTCCTACAAAAGGTTCCAGGAAAGAAATACTTATGAAACAGAGAACAAGGGAACATATAAGCCATTACAGAAGATTGGATTAAAATGTACTTACCCAGGCCTCTCAAATATCATACATCTCCATTATGTAGGCTTTAGGCACCAAGCCAATGGTTCCCTTCATTTCTCCTACCCACCAGCCAAATCTATTGTACTCCTAATTGAAAACAATATGCAATATTAACCTTTAGTCTGATATAAATGCAATAGAGTTTTGTATGCAACTCCTTACGGATGCTCTCTCTTATATACAGTTATAATCATTTCAACTGAAAATTAAAACATTTTATCTTTTTGTTAGAGGCGTTCACATGCAGCGTTAGGCAAAGAGACAAGTTAAAATTTAAAAAGGCCAGGCATACTTAGGAAAATTTCTTAATTACAGCCATGCTTCTCTATAACACCTACTAAAAATAGCTGACCTCCATCCCTGTGTTCATCACAAATACAAAAATCTTACCTTTCTAAGTAATATCTAATAGCACAATGTTGACATATAAGAATCAGTGGGGATTCTTCCAGTATCACAAGGCTAAACTAAGAAACTTACAATCAACTTATTTTAAATACTACTACACTCAAATTGAAGGGAACACTATATATCTAATACATAATCTCTTTCTACGGACAAAGTCTACTATTGCTTTAGGCTTGCAGAAAATTCTACAGCAGATCTCATGTCTGACAGATGACTAATGTACTTTTGTTTGAAATTTGTTTAGGCTTAGTGAGATAAATATGAAACAAACTGAATTATAATAGTTTAAAGAAATAATATCTTCCAAAAGCAATACCAAGTAAGAGTATTGTGGGATCCAAATTTAATTTTTTTCCTTTGAGGTAAATATTTTAAGATCAATCCTAACAGCGGTTCAATAAATTGTAACAGCTGAAATTGAACACACACACATATATTGAGTTACAAATGAAGCATTATTAAAACAGAGACCCCATTCAAAACTGAATGATTAGTAAGACAGAAATTACTTTGGAACAAACATGGAAAATACAAAATACACAGATAGCTCTGATAAGCAACATCTGCTTCCTGCTATGCTGCTCTTCTGACGAGGAAAGCAAAAGGCTGTAGGATTTTGAATTAATGGTCCTACTGAGATGCAGCTATTATTTTCACTGTAGATAAAGTTTTCAGTTATAAATAGTCAAGTGGAGCTTAAGGGTTAATGGAGTTTCATTAGAGCCCAAGCTATAATGATTTGCTGCTGGCATATTTGGCCTGGTGGAGAGTTCTCTAGGGTCCTATGAGGTGCTTAGTGTACTCAGCTCTCCCTGTGCTTAACTACGATGAAGCCCTGTTGATGGCCCACTTTCACGTGGGCCCAGGCTTTTTTTTTTCCTGTTGTTGCATTTTGCCCCCCCCTCCCCCCCATTTTTGTTCTAAACACGCTTGCATGCAGGCACACACACTCTGTTATATTTTCTTAGTGTGGAAGGCTGAACACCAGTCTTAAACATTTTCTTCCTTCTCTTCACAGTGAATTGGTGATTTAAAAGACTCTATCCTACCACCCATAAAATACCACAGTAAGTGTGATTTAAAGACAACCCACATAAAAAGCAGCAGGAAAACCTTCATTTATGACCCAAACACACAAACTAGAAAGCTGCAAAAATAATTCCACCTTCCACTGCAGAACAGACTGCTGGGGATAGGTCTGGTCTGAACGTCTAGAGGTAACTGAACCTGGTCTTCAGTGTAAACTGCTCTCCACAGAAGTTAAGAACCGCTCAAACTTTCCCATGGGGGTACACATTACAGCCTAAATCCTTAAAGGCTAAATAATAACCTGACGCTGAGGTTTATAATGTTCCAGATCAGCCTGTTTAAAAAAAAAATCTGTGTTTTATCTCTCAATACACTGGTTAAATATACAAACTGGATTTCTAGACTGAAGTGGGAAATTGCTGAAAGGAGCAGTACTCACGTATACTACTGGAATCTCAGCAATAAATCTCCCCAAGAGAAAGCAACAAAAGATTTTAAGCTGTTACATGGAACTCATGAAGTGACTGACAAGAGTGATTAAGCAAGTTTTGCTAGACATCAGCCAAAAAAGCAAACAATACATGAAATGAGGGAAGTGGCTTAGTTAAACGGTCATTAAATTGCATATGACAAATGGCACAGAAAGAGCCTGTGGACTGCATTACCCATTGAAAGTGTTCCACTTAGCAACACCACATGAACTTAGAAATAATTGTTTTTAAAGAAACAATTCAGATACCTCAAATTAAAATTAAAAGCATGCTGCTGTTTTGAAAACTTCCTGGGTTTTGCTACTTCCTAATACACCACTTACTGCTCTGGCATGAAGCTAAGTGAGAAGATGAAATGAATGTTGATGTAACAGACTAGTAAACTAATTTAAGGATTCACTGCAACCATTATACCATACAGACAATATTGCAACACAGAAGCTTTTACTTTACATTACTATTCTTTGCATGGGTCTCAAGAGCAACATGAATCCCGATTAAACTATCTGCAGTCTATAGAAGTCTGAACAAAAACATAATGCAGATACCTGTCTACCAAGAATATAAAAATTTAATATCAAGTTTTAGAATAATTAGATAGCACTCCCTTTTAAACTGATTAAAGTACAGGCATTTCTCTTTAAACTCCTAACTACTCCTTTCTGTCCTCAGTACCACACGAGTGCTTACTAGTCAGGCAGATAAGCAGCCTCCCCCGGCCCTTTCTTGAATTCACATTTAAAATCCAAATTGATGTATAGTTTCTATCAACATTATAAACTCCTTCATAGCAATATAATTTAATTAATACGCTGCTGTTGTGAGGTCCCTATGTCTACTACTGCTGCATAAGATGTGTGGAATAAAAGTTTAAAGCCCACATTAGTGGAAAATTATTAATATGCCGAAGGATATAAATACAGCTAGGAGTTTTACACAAATTCTTAAGAGTTAGGAAGCACGGTGCTTTTGCAAGCATCAGCTTCAGATCTCAGGTACCACTGGGTTTCCATCTGGTATCCCTCACTGCATTCTGCTCTTAACATCACTGCTAACATAGGCAAGCAACTGTACTCCAGAAGGACTGATAAAATAATGAAGAGTCCTTTAATCTACAGGAAACCATTGTAGTCAATTTATAAGAAATATTGCATCCCTTTGTAGGATGTGTAATTATTTTCTATTAATCATGTGCTATAAAGCTATATTATGTGGTTATTCTGTTATCACTAGAAAGAGGCCTGCAGTCAGCTCCTGACAATGTTAGGTAATTACTAACACAAAGCTTCTTTCTCCTTATGTAGAAATGCTATCAAGATCCAGAGGTGCTGTGATGCTCACTGTATGAAAATAACTCTCCAAAGAAATTCAATAACTGCAGAATGAATTGCTCTGAGGCAAATAGAGGGATAGGAGAGGGGGGCAGGGCCAGATCCAGCTGCCCTGCAATGAGGAGAATGCACAAGTGTGCGGCCACAGCTCTGCCATGTGACTGGGAGCACATTTGCCATACCAGGCAATGCTAGGCAGGCGCGGGGGGAGGAAGGGGCCACTGCAACCCCTGGAAGACAAGCACCAGGGCAGTGGAATGTATTAGGCCAAACAGTACGAAGCAACAACCTTAACAAACGACCAAATGCCTTCTAAGCTACTTCTGTTTTCACTGTCTGTAAGAGTAGATATTCTTTTTTCCCCAGGAGAAATTTATTAACCAAAGTGAAGTAATTTCACAGGGCAGCAACGAACAGGTTAGGACTTAACATTTAACATGCTGGCAAAACACTCTCTGTACAGCATGCTACGATAGCGGGGGGTGGGGGGGGCGGGGAGGGAAATCCCATCAGGGTTTACAGACTCCCTAAATGCTCTCAAGTGAACACACTGTGAGCAGATGCTTCTCCTTGCCCCCATCCCACTAATTTCACTGCACCGATGTGTACGTACCTATGACTCCATGAGACTCTGATCATAGAAGTTCTTGCACTTGGCAAAAACACAGTAGGTAGAAATACACTGCTATTTTTATAGGTATCTTTTAAATCCATGCTTTTTGTACTATACAGACGAGCATTTTGATATGCTGGAAGAGAAAATGCTTAGATGCAGCAGGATTTCCAGAACAGTCTCTACCTTTAGAACAGACCCTCTGCATGAATGAGGATCTCCAGATGCTTTGCACCATATTAACTTCTACTGACTTCAGCAAAAGTTGAGAACATCTGGTCCTTGTGCAATTAGTCCCTATTGTTCAACACATATGGTATGTTTTTTGTGTTTGCGGGGTGGGTTTTTTTATTTGTTTGGTTTTTTAAAAAGCATTGCTGAAAATCATCATTGTGTTTCAATGCCTTGAAGAAAACAATGGAGTTGTATTTTAAAAAAACACAACTGAAGTGTGTGAATTCAAGATTTCTCCTTCCCTCTCTCAGTGGCACTATAACTAATAATAACTTACAGGCTGTAGATCTGAAAACTTGAAAAATGAAAAGCAAAACATATCTATAGCCTTGTTTGGGGTTAAAATAAGTAGCCTCTCCTATCAAGCTAAAGATTTGCGAGAAGCAGAGTGAAATTTTTTTTAAAGAATATCCATGGGGGCAATTTTGGCAAGATAATATTTTTAAACACCTTTAATTCATCCAGGAGATTCAGACTGGCTAAAAAATTTTAGAACTTCCTTTGGTGTAATTGCTGAATGATACACTATCAGCCAGGGACCGTTTTTGGCACAGACCATTTTCTCTAAAAAGCAGAAAATGACAAATGTTTTACGTAACTGAATGAGACTTCTTCACAGGTAGTAGAGTTGTTTTAAGACAGCAATAAAATGGTCATCTTTAAGAATAGAAGCCTCAGATTTATTTTATGGTTGCGTTATTAGGTTTTATTTCCTGCAATGACATGAGGCAAAATAGACACCGATTAAATAGTTCCAATATAAATCAGGGTGAGCAGACTGAATTCTGAACCAAAACTGGCCCCTGAAAACACCCTGGAACTATAAAAAGGCCATTTTATTTTCCATTAGATGACACAATGCCAGATTTTTTTCTAATCAGGTAGGTAAATGCTTACGTATTATCAGTATGCAAACCAACAGAGTTAGAGTCACTTTGCATTAGTCTATCTTCACTGACTTTCCATTTAAAGGCCTTTGCTCTTACCTTATGTTTAGCCATATAGCTGGGGTTTTTTTCTGTAAGGAATATACCTAAACAAGCTAGGAGAAGAAAGTGTACCACTTAGTACTGCATTTTAGTTTTGAACAGAAGCGTTCCACGGAAGTGAATCTCCCAATGCTCCCACTTTCCCCACCTGGCTCACTTTGCAGAGCCGTCAGTCTCAGAGCACACACGCTACATTTCTTTCAGATGAAACTAAATTGGAAGATGCATTTGAATGTGCCCTAACCACTAATGTGTTCTCATTCCACAAAAACAGATTAGACCTCCTTGGACATCAAACTGCTTTGAAAACGCACGGTAGGGATGCAAGGCCCTCAGCACTAAGTGTTTTACTCTGCAAATCCACTCCTATTGGTACTCCCTATTTGTTAGGGTAGACATGGGCAGTATGGTCATGGAAAGAGGAATTACTTTTAGATATGGATCTCAGTATGATGAGTCAGAAAATAGCCTGGCAAAAAAAGAGAACAGTCAGGATTTTAGTATGCCTTTGAAATATTTTTGAAAAATACTGAATAAATACATTTTATGAAGATTATACAGATAATGTACAAAATGCTCACACTGATTATCAAACAGCTGCACTGTTAAACTGTACTTTATTTCATAAGCAGTAATCTGAGCTATGGAGATTTCTTTGTTTGTCTTTCCACTAAGCAAAAAATACGGGTTGAGATGTGAGCATTTTAGTCTGCCACACGGGAAATGTACAACCACTCAACCAGTGAATAAAGGGTAATCTAGATACCAAGCTAACACTCTACTTTCATGGAAAATTCTAGAGCAAAGGGTTAAGTCATAGATGAGATTTCCATGGAACATAAGTACCAGAGTGAGCAGCATTACATTGCACTGGTGTGTTCTGAAATAATAACCGGGAAGGAGAATTCCAGTTTGAGATGTAATTTCTGATTTTGAAGTAGTTTGTTGTTTTAATGGAAATATAAATATAAGCAAGATGGGAATTAAATTAGTTCAAAAGTTAAGAAATAGCAGTAATTGTACTAAGCAGGTGCCTGCTATCATCTAAGTAAATTTCCATTACTACTTGCATTTGGCTGATGAAACTACAGAATTTCCCATCACAAAAGGTGCACCTAAAGCAAACAAATACTTCAGGTGCTGCACTTGCATAAATTGTGCATACCAAACTTAAAAAAAAATAGGGCTACCTCCACTCACACTTGTCTTTGTTTCTGGAAATTGATTTCTTGAGTAGAGCTATGAAAGATTTATAAAAAGGATTGTTATGTCACGGTTTGTTTCCCCATTTATCATATGGGCTTGAAAGCGAAGGCAAGCCTATAAATGAGCAGGAGTTAAGAGCAATCATCCTTTTAAAAAACAGGATGCCCAAGTATTGCATTTCTAATAGTCAATATTAACTAAGAAATCTTAATGAGTGTCTCTATCAGTAGAGCTATAAAAATGTTTTCTACTGCATAGCAGGAGAGGGGTATATAGTTTTCTGAAAGTTGACATGATTCATAGCATAAGTTGTAAAAGCCACTTGAATACTCAAGAATATTATAAATTAAAATTATAATAGTATGTCTTTATTTGTACAGATACATTGATAAATTCATCTGAAAAGTTAACTTTTTTTTTAAAGAAAAAGTTAAGAAGTACTATTGCAACAGTTCTGTTAATTCTGCTCAGATTAAAAACTCAGCTTTTGAAGGAAACTCTCAAAAGCAGAAAAACCTAGAAAAAAGCTATTGTGGTTTTTTTTTTTTCTAAGAGCCCATAGGACTGCTGCCACACAAAAGCCACAACAGACAAATATTTAGCCAACAGCAAAAATAGGTTTGAATGTACCTTTAAAACTAGGAAAACATGCTTTTCTACAGTAATTACACTAGTCGGGCACAGGTATTTGTATTATTAAGAGTAGAAGCATGCAAACCACGCTCATTACACTAACATTGAATTTTGATGCTCCATTTAAAGAAAATTTTGGGGGTATTTCTTTGCACAATGCTCACCTATTTTAGGAAGTAAATGTTGTCAAACTGAAGCCTTGCTCATTCTTCTAAAAGGCATTCACCTAGAAACTCACATGTAACATATTGCTCCTCTTGCTTTATTTAAATTGTATCAATGCCCAAATTTGCTAAACTGGTTCATGATTACTTCTCTTGTACTAATGATCTAATTTTTTTTGAAACAAAATAGTCACTCTTCCCCTAATTTCTATACAGGTATGTGAAAAGCAGGTAAAAATATATTGCTTTGACATAATTATTACTGGGAGAGACAAATATCTATCTTATCACACTCATCAGAGCAAGCTTTACCATTTATATTTCATTATAAAACAAAGAACAATTACATGCTGCACAAATACGCTCGATACTTTGTTAATGCTTCACCCTTCCTACTATAACACTGCTATACCCGTACTTACTTCCTTATCAGCAAAATGTGATTTTCAAGAGTAATGTTCATACCTGGTTGACATATGATAGAAAGGCAATAAAGCCATAGCTAGGTTCAAGCTGAAGCTGAATTTATGACACCATTTTGGATCCGTACACATCGCCTCCTGTCAGTACCTGCATCTCTCATTTTCAACCACTAGATGGTGTGAAAAAATAAAAAAATTGCGAAGGAATCCTGCCGACTGCCACAAAATCCAAGTATTAATGCGGTGGGTTAGGAAATATTTTTTGAAGGAAAGTCTTGACCCACTTCAGGATGGTTAGGTTCACTGTTCCTTTGGTTATATTTTCACTTAGCAGACAAAGAGCTCGTAAATGATCAGACCTTGAAACTGAATCAAGTAGAGGGTTAAGATGGATAATTCTCTGGCACTTTTGCCTCCAAGGACCCTAAATTCAGAACTGACAGTAGTGGCCAACACTCATTTTTCTGAAAAAGCTGTAACAATCTAAGCGAAACGGGGCTGAATTTTCTGTGCTGTATTTTGGAGTAGAAATCATTCCCAAAGAGAGAGGCTCTATATATCTGGAGCAGCAGCAAGCCTGTTCCAAGGACCAATTACAGATTAATCACAGCATGACCACAAGACAGTTGATATACAGAGGACAGCTTAAGCTACTGTTTTTCTGTTGTGCTCCATTTTTTAAATTAAATTTCTTACTCTTTTGAGGGAGGAGTAGCAAATTATTTTTTCACCTACAAAACTGAAGATTAAGATTTTATTAGTCCCCATACTGTACCAGAACAGCACAACCCAGAAAGAGGCCAAACTTGTACAGTGGACTCTGTTCATGGATTTTTGGGGGGAAGGGAGAGGGGGGAAAGGTGGCTACTTTAAATTAGTACCATTCTTTGGTGCTGTATAACTGTTTGAAAGTCTGCCCAGTCCCAGAGTGTTATCCAGCCTTTAGTAATGCAATTCAGTTATTAGTTTAAGTGACAATGAAATACCTCAACAGACATACATGGTCACATTACCATTAGTAATATATCTTCTATATTTTTATATAGGACTATCTTTCTATCCATAAATCTTAAATTTATTTAAACAGAAGCTGTTACATTTATTACCTGGAAACATTGCAGTTAAAGGTATCACAGAAGATTTAAAGCAATTGTGACAAAACTGAAGAGTTTGAAACGAAGACAAACACATGCTTTTAGCTTTCATGCACCTACTTGTATATTTCAATGACCTACAGTATCTTTGGCATTAATTATCCTGAACAGCAATTACATCTGAGATATATATTCTACATATATTTTAAAAGGTGGTGTTTTTTTCAATGAGAACTTGAAAAGCTCAGCTTTTTTCTAATATATGGGGAAAAGAGAAATTCCCTTTGATGAATTGTTCAGAAGTAGACTTCAATGGACCATAAGATATATGGAGAGGTTTTATTTTTGTTGGGGCGTTAAGGAAAAATAAGAAAATTAACCAGTATTAAAGTAGAATAAAATTTCAAGCTTATACCGCTTATCAACACTTTAGATGAGAGGAATTATATTTCTCATTTGTTTTGCAAACAGGAAAACAGTAAATTAAAAATTACCCAAACCTGTCACAGCAAACAAATTTGGAATCTGAGCTGTCAGAACAATTACAATATACATACAAAGATGAAAGCATAGTTCAAAAAAACCAAACCATCTTCTGTAGCACAATGCCCAAAAAGTCAGAATCAGCACAGTCAGGAATATAAAACAGGAAACAAAAACCATAACATACAAGATAATTTAAAATTCTACAAGGTTAACTTTTACAAGCAGAAAGCACATTGTCTCCCATTAAATCAGTTAACAAATGGTAGCCAAGATTTAACAAGTAAATAAACATGCTTTTAAGTTAATTCCTGTTACACCACTATGTTTTAAATGTTATTATAGTTCATTTGACAAAATAATTAATTGCAGTGAATATCTGATTGCAAACAAAGGATCTGAAAGGGAGTGCCAGTTTCCCCCCATAGAACTGTGGGAATGTGCCCTTCTGCCACGGCTCTCTTTTTACAACTGTGTAGCCCAGTAGCACGCCATACCTTGCTGAGAATGTAGATAACGTCACCACGTTTAAATGTCAACTCATCAGGTACATCTCCTGTGCAGTCCCACAAACCTTGATAGAAATTGGCGTAATCAGTATTTTTTCCATCTGCAAAGAAAATAGCATCTAATTACAAAAGGATAAAGATTGAGGGACTAAAGTAACTCTTTAAATCTCCAGATACTACAAAGCACTTTATTAGCACACATTTCTTACTCCTTTTTTTAGAAACAGCTCCTTCATACCACAAAAGCAAGTAGAAAACAAGTTTAATATGCAAGCCCTTCACTGGCAAGTTGTATCACTTAAAGACATGTAGCTACAGGTTTTCAAAGCATTTTCCAGCTGCAACAAAGCAGCTACTTCTCCTCTACTAATATATTTCCAGCAAGCCATATTTGTACCTCAACTTGAAACTGATAAAATTGCTAGAATATTATTAATAATAATCTGTGAAAGGAAGCCAAAGTAAGTATTTTGTGATACGCTCCCCCTCCCTCTCCGGTTCCAACAAAACTAAATAACTTCTCTGAGAACCTTTGCAATAATCCTTGATTGTTCCTTCTGAAATATTGGAGAACTTGGAAACTGTTGCTGAAGCTGCATTTTGAAAATATTTGTGTCAGCTCCGGTTTAGGACATTAAGCTCTGGCTAAACATGCAACTACACTACAGTCATAAACTCATCCTTCTAACAGCATAAGCACAATGGATGTGCTGTGTTCAAGCTGCCATACAGACCATTAACTGATTGATTATTTAGCACTCTTTGCTCTGTAATACGGCAATAACACAGTAATAAATGCTTTGTCATACACTTACAATACAGAGTACATCTATTGAAACACAGCGCTTACACACGGTTAACTACACTGGGTGCTTCTGTTACACTGCAAACTATTTCCTGTTTTTAATTCCATGAGAATGGAGTGTGATGAGTTAATGCAAAAAGAATGTAAGCAATACCACTAAGATGACCAGTTACATTATGTATACACTAACCAGACAGAATGTATATGTACTAATAATTTACATCACTGGAAAGCTATCTTCGAATTCTGATAACATAAATATCACTGAACTGGCTGGATCAAGGCTGTCATCTTAGTTTTGTTATATGATCCTTGAACAGCAGGCTTGCTGGTTATTCCAACATATACCAGTTACATTTGCATGTCGTTAGCGCTCTACACCATTATTTATAGTTTACAATTTAATCATGATTGGTTCACTTTATTACTGAAAAAATCCTGCTAAAATATCAAGTATCAAGCGAGAAAGTGTCATGCTATTAAAAAAATATAGCAGTATTCAACTTGTGTTTTTCCCTATTTCGACAAATACTTCGATTTTAATTTTAATACTCTCTGTATGAGCAAGAAGAGCTTGTTTTCTATTTATCCACTTCAGTCTGTGTTCTGTGCTGTCTTGTTTTGATGGCAGTACTATCATAAAGCTAAATATTCACAACCTTGAATTTAAAGCTGTTGTGCAGGTTAGCCACCATTTAATTTTCCATAAACCAGTGAATAGTAGCTACCACTTTGCTGTATAGCACTAGGGGGCGTTCTGACTACCAGTGCACAAATTATTCTCTTATCATACCAAAAGCAGCGATATATACATACATAAAAACTCCCAACCATGCAGAAATTAAAGATTCACCAATTTAGCATTAGACAATTATAAACAGTAACACAGGTTAGTGCCAAATTAATTTGTGATAAATATAAAATACAAATCTCTCCTCAGACTTTTCATACCACACTGATCACAGTTCCCAGCTCTATCTTGTAAAAGGTAATGTAAGCCCACATGAAAAAAAAAAAACCTAAAAGAGCTATTGCGGTATATCCCACCTTTCAAACCTTTCAGCAGTTGTCTTATTGATTTGGTTTAAAATACATTAATCAGGACTTTTAGTTCTTCAGAACTTCACTGAAATGAATCATGACTTTTCGCACTGACCTTTATCACTTTGAGGTCTGTTCTTACCTTTATGTGCCTGAAGTAACTCCTGTTAACAGTAATGGGAGTTACATAGGCAACATCAGCAACATAAGAGATGCCACAGCAGGTGAGACACATCTCTCCCTAGATGTTCATCATGAGCATTTAATTAAGCCTCAAAGTGGGAAAGCAACTCAACTAATGACACGGCAGCACTGGAAAAGGTGCATTTTACAATAAGTGCATTGCAACAGAGGAGATGTTGCCCAAAGACTAACCATGGCTCTGTGCCCTCATTTGTGAATTCAACATAAGGCAAAATTGTTTAAATCAGAAAGCCACATTTCTCAGAAAAACATATACTAGTATACCAGCAGCACAGAAATGCAAAATAAGGGGAGAAAGTGCCAGTGTAAGTTTGTGAACAAGTATGCTGGTATTTCAACAAGCGTTCATTTCAAATTTGAAATCCCCTCTCATACCCACCAGCAAAAGTTTCTCCAAATTCTGTGAGTGCAACTACACACACATAAAAGCCAACTGCCAATTTAACTTCAGAATCTATACATCTAAAGGGCAACTGAATAAAACAAAACCCAGAGACCTGGGTAAAGGTATTTGGTATTTACACAGTAATGAAACTACACGGAGCTTCTTAAACACATGTAATACTTCTTTCATTCCAGGACAGCTATCTGGATGAACAACTATCCAACAGTTTCCAAAACTCTTCTGTAAAGAATTCTTCATGGTTTTCTTCTGCCATCTCTGTTTTTCCAGTAACAGTAATAGGAACAAGGTATTTTTGACCAATATACTGATGAAAACACCTCTGAGTTTATTTGACAGATCAAACAGCAACAGCTGCCAGCTTTCCTGACGGTAGGCTTAGACTGCTTATTTCACTGGAAAAGACTGGCACCTGACAATACATGCTTGAAGAAAGAAAGGTGAACAGTTCACGTAAAAAAAAAAAAAATCTGACAAGTATGTCTACAATACTTGAAGTGCATGCTTGAGTGACTGTTTAAAACTTAAAAATGCCCATGGATTACTGAAAGGGAAAAAATTACAAGAATATTCTAATGGCCTCAATAGACAGAAAAAAACCAAAACCTAGAAAAACAGATTAAGAGTGTATATTTCAGAGAAATTTAAGTCTAAGCTATCACAGCCTAAGCCAATCTAACTGCAGGCTGTTCCATTCCTGCGCCCTACCTCGTGTCAATTTTGGCTCTTGCCATGTCTGAGCACAAACCTGACAGAACACTAAACTGACCAAAACAAAAAGAGGAATTACAGCCCAAGTATGGAAATGCACTAGTTAAAACACTAGAATAAACATGACTGTGCCCGATTGCCACCGATTTTCTATTTTAACATTGATGGCACGGAAGTTAGCCAACCCTACTACAACAGTGACTTGGAGCTAGTAGTTATATTACCTGCTTATGCATCGCTTGTGGAATGAAGGAACACATGTGCCTGTTTTCCTTTTACCACTGTGGCCCACTGCCCAGTATATTAAACAGTTTGCTGTTCTGACTTATATTCCTTGAGTCTTGATCAGATTCTTCAAAAATTTATAGCGTCAGATTATAAGTCTGAGCTACTTAACAATATTTGAAAGAGGTGAACTGTATGCGCTTTTGGTGACGATGTGTTCAATATTTACCATACTGAAGGCTTAAAGATGGAGAGACAGGTGAAGTTCAAAATTAATGCTACCAGAATGACTCTGTCTTACGGAAGTGATTTAGTCTTTCAGTGTTGAGCCTCAAGGCCCAGATGAGACATACCCTGTTAAAGAACACAGTTATTTTCTTGTTCTGACGATGTCCTAAACTGCAAAGAATGCCTGTTACTTACTTACTTGCCCTTTTTCCCCCACATGCCAGAAAAAATTATGAAATAAGGGCAAAATAATTGTAGTATATTTATTTGGACTCAACCTCTAATCTTAGCCCAGTCTACTCAGTATAATCTTTCTCACTTCCCTTCTACTGTTCCTTAGTTTCTCTAAAATCAAGGTATTTACGCTGAGACAGCACAGAACATGACACTTACTGAAACAGTGATTGTGGAAATGATAATGGGTAGATAGTGCTAGCAAAAAAGACCCAGCAAGCCATATCATATAACTGAAACTCTTCAATGCTTTGGTATTTTTACATAATTAGGTCACTAGCAATTAACGTAAAGCTACCCAGCAGCAACAATCAGCATCAGGACTTAAGGAATAAAAAGAACTCAACTCTCTGCACATCAATTGAAGTAGAGATAAGTTAGGGCAAGAAAAGAGTAAGGAAAAAGGAAAGCTTTTTTTGCTGTTACCAGGCTGAGCTCACAGGCAACGTGCAGAATATTTTCTGTGAAATTCAGGTTTAGTAAAGCTAGGCAATAAATTAAATTTAAGAATGTATGTCTCTCTGTGTGGGAAATCATGAAATATTCTTGAGTCATATTAGATATTTATGATGTGATGCCTATCAGAAATACTCATGTCAACTCAGCCCTAAAAGTCAAACAAATTTCCAGCGTTAAATAGTTAAATAAGAAAGATCAGATCAGAAAATAATTGCTTGAAATCAGTCTGGTATCTGGGAAGAACTCTTATGGTATTTTCAAGGGCGTCACACAAATACTAGTAAGACTGATAAGGCTGTTCTCATAGCAGTTGAAACTTTTCAGAAATGAAGGTGCTAAGGTTTTGATTTCTTAAAAGTATGGCCATTTAGAACTTCAAGAGGATACATTAGTGGAGAAAAGATGCTGTTGGCAACTTTATAATTAGGTTGACCCCACGCTCCATTATGACAACACACTCTTATAATTACGGTAATGTCTAAATGAGTACTAAATATTAAGGCTGTAATGAGTCATGTTGTTTTACACATGTTTTTAGCAGAACACAATGCTTACAGCATCTGATGACTTGGTTTTTGTTTCCTTTCCAAGAAAAGCAACCCAAAACTCCTCACAGCAACCTGTTCCTGCTTTCCTGTATGGGTCAGGAAATCAGGCCTCTGTTTCCTCTCCACATGTTGCAACAGGAAGAGCGCTGCAGAGCTACTTCCTAAAGGAACTCTTCTTGCCCACCCTTTCCTTGACAGCCCTGAAAGAATGATGTGTATTATGTACGATGGGGGAAGGAGAGCCAGATTGCATGTCAGTGCAGGCCACAGTTACAATGCAGCAGATCTCAAAAAGGTGTAAGGTCTGATAAGACACAAGTCTTCTCTACTTGCTGTGTCAAATCATCCATAGTTTATCTAGAGGTCTGTGCCCTTGAAGCACATATATATCTTGTTTTTAAGCATAACTGGAAATACCTTTCTGTCAAGAAAAGTTGGCTGGCCATGTGACTTTACATGGTGTATGCAGTTATTTTTCCAGTCCCAGAGATAATTAGCACAAGGGCAGTTTGCCAAGCTAAAGCTGAGAGAATATCCTTCACAGCCTTTCTGGGCATTTGTGTCCTTTTCCAATTTTTATGCTGCTGTCACTGGACTCTGGCATTTCTTACCCAATTCATTTGCTTTCTGTGGTAATCATATGCAATGAAGATATGCATGGCCAACATTTAAACAGGCTGCAGATCAATTAGTGGTCTTAAGTTTATCTGATTTTTATCAAAGAAGACAGAGCTTTGGGTCGATTGTCAGAGCCTGTGTCAAGTTGACCTTTTCAGAGACGTCTACATTGCCAGTCCCTTGGGCAACTTGTTGTCCCCTGTTAGTCTCTGAATGGCAGAAGTCTGTTCTGCTCAAGCACAAAGTATACACAGATGTCTATATTACATTCTTATAGGTTTGACAGCAACTGCATGTTGTATCTATAAACTGTCCTTTAGCAGTGACACTTCCTCAATGATGATAAGCTAATTTATGCAACTAAATCTCCTTTGTGCAGAAATGAAAGCTAATTGAGTCATTACAAAGTAATTCAGGAAGGAATACCTTGTATAAATTGGCTTACTTTATAAATCCTTCTCAAGTGGTTTTCATGCATCTTAAATGGTGCTAAGCAGTTTAGCTGCCATCAAATACCCAGGTGAAAACGACAGCTTTACAGAGCTATAAAAACATTATTTTAAAGCAGCAAAGGGAAGATACAAGAAAATAAAAGTAAAAAGAGAGTGCATACACAAAATAACAAGGAAAGATTTTAATTACCTGAAACGGTGGTAACTTTCTCCTGGCTCAGTTTTCTTGGCACTTCAGCTTTTGAAGGCACGGGTTCTTCTGCAAAACACATAACTGCAAATGAAAGTCTGAAGGGACACCTCAGCTGACAGGAATTACAGCCCACATCAGCCTGAAAGCCACACTACATATCCAGATAGAAAGCCCTGTTTACTATTTTGCATTTGTACAGAAGTTGGAACATTGTTATTTCTGTGGTTTCCTCCACCCATCCAAACACTCCAAGAGCTTTCTTTCAAATTTGCAATTGTGAACATCTGCTTCCCTTTTCACTCTGCTCTGAACGTGGTAATGTAGAGCTGCAGTTCTGCTGTTTTTCAGTCATTCTAAGACAATGAGAATGAGGGTCCTATCCTGCTATGTACATTTCTTGCCAGGAAAAGAAAACGTAACCAAGGATTGAAAAAGTATCCCCAGCCCATGCAAGAATTCCAAAGTTCTTAAGAGAAGCATGCACAGAAAGCAGAGGGAATCTTACTTTCAACACTGTCAGACAGACACACTAGCTGGACACCTGCACAATGGAAACACAGCCACTACGGATGCCATGCATTCAGTGCTCCTGCCTACTGCGCCTGACCGCGGTTTTATGCAAGCCAGACTGTATCAAATAACTTAGTGCAAGTTTAGGAGACAAGAAAAGAGAAAGCCTGGCAGTGATCAGCTCTGAAGGATGTTTTCTGGCTAGCAGGCTTGGAAAACTCTGAAATCCCCACAGGCAGTTTCGAAAGATGTGCTCCATACTCCTTGTCCCACACAGATGGGGAATTCTCTCATCCCCACACCCTCACTTAAGTAAATCCACACTCCACTCAGGACAGAGAAGTAAGATCTGCTCCTTATATTTCACAGTCAACAATTCTGTTGATGAGGCAAAAGAGGGAACAACTATGAGGATTTTTAGCTGTATTCTTTCTTTAGGTTCATAAGGAAGTAGAAACAGATTTATCTTGGCTTTTACAGTATATCAAAACTGACAAAGCTGCTGTACTGAATAAGGAAACAGTACATTGGTAAACCCACTTCTTAAACAAGAATTGGACTTTTAATACATTTAAACTATTTGGCTTTGCTACTCATCACATCTTAAAAGAAGCATGAATATCTGTATAAGGCAAATATTTCAGCAACTAGTTTTGATATTTTATTAATGACAGACAACAGATACAGAACTCACAGCTTTTAAAATGTTCCTTATTGTGCAACTTTTATGTAATTGCCTATCTACTTTGACAAAGAGTGAATTTTATATCAACAGTTCAAAGGATTTTTAGCCTTGTAAAAATTTAATCTATCCACAAGACTGTTCCTGCAAACATTAAAGCAGATGTTTAAAGCACAAGAGCAGACCTGTTGAAATGAGTATGCATAATTGCTGCTAACCTACATACGCAGTCCTACAAATATTGCAATTACATCATGAGATTCACTCTACAAAGAGCTTTGAATTTCTGCCCTACTAAGCCAGCAAGAGTTTTTTGCTGCCTGACTCTTGACTAGCTAAAATCTGGTTGAGATTAATAAAAACTATTATTTGAGCCAAGGGAAAAAAAAAAAAAAACAATAGAAAAAACAATAGAATGGGGAAAATCTGAAGCTGCAGTGCAACACAAAACACTCCAAACTACTGCATTCAAATGTATTCCCCACTTGGCATAACACTCGTTGCACATTTCCAAGTACACTCATTTGTTTATTTTAAGCACTCACAATTGGAGCATAAATGGCAAAAATACAACCCTGTGTGCTGTCCAGGGCACTAGGAGGCACTGTCATTCTGTGGCTTCCCTACCACTATTCCACGACTCAGGCAGTATTATCCCATTATCAGTCACATTTTCTAGGATTGCTCCCTTTTCCCAGAACAACCCAGTTTCATCCAATATATAGAGTATTATATATTGATTAAATAAATGTTGGTATTACATGTTACTGAATGTTTGGACCTGTATCAATTGATGTGTTGAACATACTGTGGATTTTAACTCTATCACTGTCACGGTCACCAACTAGCTCAAACTGAGGACTGACTTTAGAGTAAAGGGTATTTCAACTGAAGTAAAACAGCAGAGGAGGTTTGAACATACTTTTTTCAGAAGGTACAGTTGAATACATGTAGATTGCGTTGTAGTTCCATGGGAAAATATAGAACATATGCATTCCCCTTCCCAAAAAACCTATTTCCTAGGAACAAGAGCTCACTAGATCCATATCTGAAGACGAGACAATGTTTGAACCAAGGCTCTTCAAATACTGAAAAGGTCCCATATTCAAACAAAGGCTGTCCATATTACCATACTGGTTTGGATCCCAACCATCCCTACTTACCCACTTTGCTTTACTCTACAGAATTGCCACAGAGGGGACAAACTTTCAGGTGCAGTTAGACTGGAAGAGGCACTCCAGGACTATGAACAATAACTGAGCATGGTCCTGAAGCAGTAACTACGTGCCGGAGATGTCCTTTAAACACAGCAACCTCAGCTACCCCAGGAATTACAGCTGTAGTCAGATGCGACATACTAACGTTTGTGTTGCAACTTGGAACAATGAAAAATCGAAATAAAAAATTCAGTAGAAGTCCTTCTGTATTAAGATACTGTGTGAGAGGAGTCATGCAGACCTTTAAAATAATCTGGTACAACGTTTCCTCTGTATCTCTTCTTCACACCATCACTACCACTGCCGTAAGAAAATATTCTTCTCCAGCTTCTCACTATGTCAAAATGAGACAAATCAACACTAATCAAACCAGTGAACTCTTCCAGAGCTGTAGATCCAAAGAACCCTTGCGATCCCGGTTATGCTCCATAGTCTGCTGGTACTCAGAAACTCTAATGGCAAACAACCTGCACAATTCTTGTGACAATGCAACAAGGAACTAACCATATTTGTAAAGGTTTTTTTCATATAGTCCAAGAAAGCTGTTGAAAATAATTTACTTATTTAATATGCACTCTGAAGAAAAAACAGAAAAATAATCACCTAGTTAAAGAAGACAGTCTACCATCTAAACAGTTTAAAAAGTGAACAATGAATTCTACGCTAGCTGAGGTTTTTTTACACGAATCCATTTTTTTTTTTTCTTTCCAATTTCTTTTTCTTAAAGGGGAAAAACAAAAAAAATCAGACTACTTGAGTATAAAATGGATAAGAGTTTGGCTTAAACAGTGCATTCCTTCAATGGAATTTGGTATCTTCATGATAAATATGCACAAACTTAGCAGTTTCCTCTACTAACACGACTTGACCATCTTTTTATATTAGACTCTAATTTAATGCCATTATTAATTGGTATTCTACTGTCTTCTAGTGTCTGACACATTGTCATTGCACAATACTAGTTTACACTTTGGATAATCCCAGTTTGTGGGTTAATCTATTCAACATTTTAATAACAGTAAACAAAAACAGCTCAGCTATGCAGCAAAATCTACCAAACCACACAGATGGTTATAAGGTTTTCATTGTGTGGTTTCCATAGCAATCATATTGCAAATCTGGAAGCTTCTTGCAAATAAGCAGCTTGTATTTACATACCTCTCGGCTGCAGCACAGAACTCTACAACATGTGAAGTTGATATTCCAATCACATATTGTTAGAAAAATTATTGGAAGATGTTTTGATCAGTTCAGATAAAAACTACTGCAGTGAACTAATTTTTCATCTATTTCATAATGATACAAGCTTGTAATGCACATTAATATATCCTCATTTGAAATCTCACTGTGATGTCAGAAGGTTATAAGCATACAAACAGGTCTTGTAAGGAAGACCACCACAAAAACACTTGTATTATGAAATAATCAATTAAAAAAAATCACAGTGTCTTTACTGTTAGCAGGGATGACAGATGCATGCAAACAAGAAGGTGTGTACATGAAGAACTCTGCTGACACTGAATGTTATGGGTCTATAGTGCTCTGCGCAAAAAAAAGTGAAAGATACAATGGCATGGTAACACCAAGAGTATTACTCCTCCACACTATTTTTTTGCTACCAAATAATGACTCTGCACAAATGTAAAGAAGAACTTTCAAACATTAATAAATGCTTACTGTGGGAAAGAGTCAAGACCTTTTCTCTCCCAGATTTATAATTTTATGAATTGACCTAACCCCATAACAGATGGGTTATTACATTAATAAGGAACATAAATCAATCCAGCTATGTAGTTTCTAAAAATTAGCAAGAACTGGCTTTATTACAAATAAGAATATTTGTTTAGAGAAACATTTAAGCATTCCAAAGAATGAGCAATAAACATGCAATATTTAAGAACAAAATAATTTTTATAATTTGGCCAAACTAACACCTTCTGCTAGCATTAGTAGTGAGGGTTAGAGATCACATGGGGTCAAAGGAATAAGAATCAACACCCTGTTCTATGCAGGGCCAGCAAGCTGCCTTACCTGAGGACAGTGCTCCCCAGCCTTAGCAGATCCTTTGTAGTATTCTCACTATATACACACCTGTACCGGCCTATACACTTCACCCAAACTCTTACAGGGTTTTAGCCTAAGCAGCTTGATACCTCAGAAATCCTCCATGTGGTGCTTGATCCTAGGCTTATTTGCCTTGGTGTGTCTATTCACAACAGCAGGGATTTTCCTTTCTGGTGTTTTCTTGCTGAGCCACTCTCCATCATCTTTGAAAGGTCGTGGAGGATAGGAGAGGTGCTGAGGACTGGAGGAAAGCAAATGTCACTCCAATCTTCAAAAAGGGCAAGAAGGAAAACCTGGGGAACTATAGGCCAGTCAGCCCCACCTCCGTCCCCAGAAAGGTGATGGAGCAGTTCATCCTGTAGGTCACCTCCAGGCATGTAGAGGACAAGAAGGTTATCAGAAGTAGTCAACATGGATTCACAAAGGGGAGATTATGCTTGACCAACCGGATAGCCTTCTACAATGGCGTGACTGGCTGGGTCGACGAAGGGAGAGCAGTGGATGTTGTCTATCTTGACTTCAGTAAGGCATTCGACACTGTCTCCCATAGCATCCTCACAGGCAAGCTAAGGAAGTGTGGGTTGGATGAGTGGACAGTGAAGTGGATAGAGAACTGGCTCAACAACAGAACTCAGAGGGTCGTAATCAATGGAGCAGAGTCTGGATGGAGGCCTGTCACTAGTGGTGTTCCTCAGGGGTCTGTGCTGGGTCCAGTCCTGTTCAGCATATTCATCAATGACGTGGATGATGGGATAAAGTGTAACCTCAGCAAGTTCGCTGATGATACCAAGCCAAGAGGAGTGGCTGATACACTAGAAGGCTGTGCTGCCATCCAGCGAGACCTGGACAGGCTGGAGAGCTGGGCCAAGGGGAACCTGATGAAATTCAACAAGAGCAAGTGCAAGGTCCTGCACCTGTGGAGGAACAACCCCACGCACCAGTACAGGCTGGGGGCTGAACTACTGGAAAGCAGCTCTGTTGAGAAGGATGTGGGAGTGCTGGTGGACAACAAGCTGACCATGAGTCAGCACTGTGCCCTTGTGGTCAAGAAGGCCAATGGTATCCTGGGATGCATTAAAAGCAGTGAGGCCAGCAGGTTGAGAGACATTATTCTCCCCCTCTACTCTGCCCTAGTGAGACCACATTTGGAGTACCATGTCCAGTTTTGGGTCCCCCAGTTTAAGAAGGACAGGGAACTGCTTGGGCAAGTCCAGTGGAGAGCTACCAAGATGATCAGAGGACTGGAGCATCTGCCATATGAGGAAAGGCTGACAGACTTGGGCTTATTCAGCCTGGAGAGAGAACACGGGGGGTGGATCTTATCAATACCTATAAATATCTAAAGAGTGGGTGTCAGGATGATGGGACTAGGCTCTTTTCAATAGTGCCCAATGACAGGACAAGGGGCGATGGGCTCAAGTTGGAACACAGGAAGTTCCACCTCAATATGAGAAAAAACTTTACTGTGAGAGTGACAGAGCAGTGGAACAGGCTGCCCAGAGAGGTTGTGGAGTCTCCTTCCCTGGAGACATTCAAAACCCGCCTGGATGTGTTCCTGTGTCCCCTGCTCTAGGTGTGCCTGCTCAAGCAGGGGTGTTGGACAAGATGATCTCCAGAGGTCCCTTCCATCCCTTACCATCCTGTGATTCTGTTTTCATTTCAACTCCAGATCCACCCATTCTGTAGGGAGACATCTCCAAATCCAAGTAGCAAAACTCTAACTTTGATAATGCTCCAACATCCCCATAGATCTGCCCCTTTCTCCCAGTTCCTTCTGGACATGACAAATTACTGGAAGATTTACACACAACTTCTTGACATTTTACCCTGCATTCCCAGTAGCACTCTGGTGTACTCTGTAAACAAATAAAACAACTTGGAAAATGCTGCTGAAGGTGCTATTCTTCTAGCCATGGTGTGAGATCTGGGGGGCAGCAGAGACAGGGAGACAGCCTATTGTTTTACTAAAGCTCCATCTGACTGTACCATGGTGCATGGTTTGGGGATGAAAATGCCTCCAAGACAGTAACAGAAGTGGGAAACAAGCTCGTTGCCATTTAGAGAAGAGATTATAAACGTAAGAATTTCTTACCATGACAGAAGAGAGGACAATTCTTATTTTATTCCTACTTCTATGGGTCAGCTAGTTACCTCCCAACGGCTCAAACAGAGATGTTATATTCCTGCATAACAAGCTTGACTGAAAAAAAAAAATTATTTCCACAACACAAGCAGAGGAGACTGAGACAGAAATGGGTCACCCAGACATAGGCTAAACACTGGGATTGCAGATGAGGTGATATCAGAAGCTGAAGTTGCATCTGAATAAATGGTCACTGCTGTGCTCAGAAATACGATAGGAAACAGACAATACAGAACTGTATTCCAACAGAATACAGAAAGAGATCTCCAGGTTATGAACAATATAAAAATACTTTTTTTTTTTTTTAAGTATTATGCACACTCTGATGCTTTAGTTTTAGTTGAGGAAAACCCATACCAATTCCTAGCCCCAATTCCTTCAAACATATATGATCCAAGTCTGATTCCAAGATGGAAGCCAAAGGTTTCATTCAAATATACTACCAGCTAAACTGGATGGGGCCTCCAGCTAACACTTTTTGCACAAGTTTTAATCAGCTCTTTGAAAGCAACCATTATTTCTATTTTAGAGTAAGTAAGGTTGAGCATATGCACCACTCTGACCAGTAGAGAGTAACAGAAGTCTGCTATTACTATTGACCATGTATTGACCTCCCAATGGCCTCGAATAAATAATATTGGTTGTACAAAGTGAAAAACCTAGAATCATGAAATACTTTGGGATAAAAGGGACCAGTGGAAATTGCTTAGTCTAACGCCCTGCTCTAACTCTGAAAGTTAGATCAAGTTTCTAGGAAACAGCATTTGGTTTCTTTTGGTATTCCATACTAAGCTATTCAGCAGCAGTTTATAAGGGTCTGTGCATTTTAATAGTTCACATATGAGACAGCTGAAGCTAATGACTTTATAGAACAGGATTAGCTCAAATGACTCAGTTTTGTCCAGATCTTGCCAAGTCTCCAGATGTGAGGTTTCCTGAATTCCTTGAGAAATCCTGCACTTTTTTCCCCTCAGTTGCACTCCTTGTATCTTGAAAAGGTGCTACTGTGCACCACCGTTACTCCCAATTGTGTAACCAGCCATCTCAGCTAAAAGTGAAGCACTGCCTCCTGTTGAGAAGACCTTGGAAAAGTTACCTCATCATCCTCACAGAAAAGGTTAGTAGATTTTATTATAAATTAACTCAGAATCAATGCTGCAGAAAAAGGAGGTGAGTAGGAGAGGATGTGATACTAGAGTCCTGGAATGTCACTTAGCCATTTTCTGGAGAAAAAAAATAATTCTTTCTTAAAACCACCTTCCTGTGACACCACCCAGTGTATCTAAGCATATGTTATGGTTTGGCTTAATCAAAACCAAAAAGCAGATATAACATTCCCTTCCTAACAAAACCATTTTGGAGTTACAGCATTTGCTCAACTAAAGAGTGAAGTAAACAAAACAATCCCAATCCCACTGGGGACAAATACAAAATACACTTTAAGGCTGGAATTCTCTAGTCTTGTGCAGAAGAATGTTGTTTGGACCATGTACTATCACTATGAAGAATAACTACAGAGTGAAGTAGTAAAGAGAAATGAGTAAGTTTAGAGAACCGTTTGAGAAAAAAATCCTCTTTCTAAATAGATCTATGAAAGAGACACTGCATTTCTCCTATATTATCGCACACATGCCCATCCACTTTGAACTATACTTGGACAATGGATTAAGAAGCCATTTTTTTTAAAGCAGGAAGATACTATGTGACTTCTCACTAGTTCACTGCAAAAAGCAAGCAACAGAATATTTTTCTAAGAGAAAATATTTTTTTATAATGTTTTAGGGCAGAAAATATGAAGACTAAGTGATGAAAGAACACATCTCTGTCCTTGGAGGAAAAACAGTTACTCTCACACAAGACAGAAAACTGAGCATTGTTGGTCATCCACAGCTGTGGCAAAGTGGATCTTCTCACTCGCATAACTGTACTGAGTTTTCAGGAAATGCAGGAACATGCTTTGCTCTACTTACCTTTGCTGCTTGTTGAGATCTGAATATATGTCAGCACCTTTTCTCTTTCTTTTTCTTTCCTCTCCCCAATACCAAGTGTCCCACTACCCTTGCTTCCCTGCCCTTGCCCAACTCTGTAGTCACAACCAATTAGTATAAAGACTATATCCTCTTCAGACCCCACAGATTTTCTTCATTTACCAAACACAGAGGTTGTAAGTATGAAAGCTGCTGTTTCCAGGACTTTGCAAGGCCCTTCAGGCTTTAAGAGCAAAGGACAGCAATGGGAAGAAAAACATGCTTAGTCACCTGAATGACAGAACAGAATATATTCATTAGGACAACTGAACTATCCACAGAAGTACAGGCAATTCCTCGTTTTAGTTATGAATATATTAAGATTTCATTAACTCAGCTTCCTGCTTGGAGTGCCTGCTTGGAGCTCTCCTTGCAAATAAGCAATCTTCAGTCATGTTTTGAGTGACAGCTGAAACAACTTAGTTGTGCAGGTCTAGCGCTAGTTTTCCAAACAACAAATAATTTTATATCGGGGGGGAGGGGGGAAAAAAGAAAAAAGCAACAACTTAATTCTCTACAATTGCTTTTTTTCTTAGACAAACATAGACACAAAAGAATTAACCGTTTGTCAATTTAAGGTTAAAGGAGGAAAATATTAGCTAGTCTGACAGATTAGGAGGAACAGAAGTATGTAAAAATCTTAGTTACACCAATAGCAAGCTTGGAGGAGAGGAGGTAGAAAAAGGCAGGAAAAGCAGGAGTACATACCGGGGAAGACCATTTTGAATGTCTAATTTTGGAATACTAAAATTTCTTTGACAGAATGATCTAATTATTACTAATAAAATTCAATACCAAAATATGCCAAAGTGCAATGTGCACTGCATAGAAATAAGGGATGGGTTTTGCACTGACCTTTTTACTTCCTCATGAAGAAAGACCTGATAATAGTAATTCTTCTCAAGAGAAAAGATAAAGGTCATCACAAGCAAGTTCAGTCGTGGATATGCACACAATAATTATAATGAAGAAAAGAAATTACAGAGATCCACTTCCAGAAACTCATTCATTCTTTTTGCTGTTTTTTATATTCACAGACCCTTGTATTTACAACTAAAGTCACTATTTCAGGGATTTCTTTTCAGAAATCAAGTCTTTTAGAATTATCTAGTGCAATACACTGAGTGAACTGGTCAGAATATATTAAACTCAGAAAACAAAAAAAATTATTCAATGGGCCATCAAACAAGGTAAAAATTTCATAAGTGACCTCAGAATCCAGCTCCTTACAAATTCCCTAAGTTTGACTAGGCACTTAAGATGTTACCTATATTTTTTTGATCAAGAGATCAGATACCTTCCACACCTGAACAGAAGCATCTCTGGAGGTAAAGTTTCATGTTCGCTTCCAATAAAAGCACAATTTTGGCTCCACTTCTAAAAATGTTCCTAAAGCCACAAATTTGGTATATAAAATTGAGGCAATAGGCATTTTACCTAAATCCATACTTAGAAGGAATAAAATATTTTAAGATACTGCTCTTGACAGGCCTCAACAATGTAAAGGAAAGCTTCTGGGGTTTAATGTTTCTACATGCTCATCTAATTATTTAGCTGATTAACAAAAAATGCTCCCTCCTCTGCCCCCCCTCACCCTCCCAAAAAATGTAGTTGCAATTATTGGACAGAATGCAAATTAGTAGCTCAAAGGGACAAAAGAAACAACAATTTTGAAGTTGATTCCGTGGTTGTATTGTAGGGTCACAGGAATTTGCACTAGAGATTGCTTGCCTAAATACGTGTGGCATGCACATAAGTACATTCTTATATATAAACATAATAAAGATTTATGTGAATTCACTGTAACTAAAATAAATTTGTTTGTTCTCTCAACCCATAATAGCTCTTAGTTACGTAAATATTTTAAGTGTTCAACATGACATTTTATAAACCTTATTATTAAAATGTTTTACTAAAATAAATGTGGTGGCTATTAAAATCTACGTAGAAAATATAAATAGCTCTCTACCTAAATACATCTAGCAATCAAATATTCAATTAACTAACCTATACTGTATAACTCTGTACTACAGTGTTATTTGACAGCCATGTACAGGGGTTATATTTCTCAGGCTTAAATTTATATGATACACAGAAAAAAGTCTGTAAATGTCAAGTAAAGTTTCCCATACTCGTTGATCAGCAGCAAGATTTAAATTTAAAAGCCATTTCTGAAAACTACATATCCCTAATTGTGACAAATGTGACTTGACATAATATTTACATACACAGAATTCATAAAGAAAGCATCTTGTTTAAACCACATAATATCCTCTAATAATCTGCAGGGTTAAAGTATTCAAATTTATAGTCTGATTCCAGAATTGAACTTACTCAAAAGAGGGACAGAAGACAAGGCATTTCAGCATAGCTCCTTTTAGTGAAAGGAAACACAATACAGTTGTTGGCATGTTTCCACAAGAAAAGTCTGGCTCCCAGATGCTTCTCTTATAACTCCTTTAAAAATGTTCTACCAAGACATTTTTGCATTCTCTGTGTTGATCATTAACTGCACGTTGACAAAAAAAAAAATTCAGCAGCTTTCACCCTTTGGGTATTTTCATGAAAAGTAATAAACCCACACCACTGCCTCTTTTCACTGTTTATGGCCCATGCCGTCAAATTAAATTATGTCAGCTATGCTAAATCCTTTCTCCAGCTTAAATGATGAAATAAAGTAATTGTAATGTAATCTTCTTATGATTCACTAGTAAACAAAAATCAGGTTAAATCAGAAATAAGCAGAAAATTATAGCTGCAACGCAGACTGTTTACACATACCATATTTTGAGTAACATCCCCATGTTAATTTCTACAAATACCATCCCATTCCCCATTTTGCGTACATTAGGTCCAGAGTGGGACCAGCAACTCTAGATGTCAGATCTTAACTGCCCCACACGCCACATACCATGATGCACCTCAGAGAGATGAGGTAGGACAGCAGAGATCTGGAAATAGTTCATAAGCAGATGACGACAAATGCTCCCCAGGCAGCTCACCATGTTACTGTGGGATTGGCATGCAGAAAACCACAGAGCCCCCAGAGTCCCAGATCATTTAAATTCCCTCGCAGCCGGTGCTTTGGATTATCCAGCTCTCATGCCAGAGACACAACACAGTCCCAGTTGCACTGTAAGAGCCACCATTTGTAGGCCTGAGACAGTTTAATCAGAAATTGGGTCTTGCAACCGTACGGAAATTATGACAAAATCATATCTGTCTTGAACTTTTGTTTATTGAATTATCTGAAACCACTGTTCAACATTTAGTAATGGAGATGCCTCACTTCTTCAGGAAATAAATTTGAGACAGGTATGGAAGCAAGCATAGATACAGTTAGTATATTTTGGGACAATGGAAGGACAACCCCCATACTAGGATCCACAGGCTTTTCTGTAGACAGTGCTTTGTTTTGAAAATGAGATTCCTTCCTTTAATTCCCAGTTTTACTGTTGCCTTCAAGATGCAAGGACAGAATAATTACTACAGCCTGCTAAAACAAAACCCTCCACAAACCAAAGACGAAAGTAGTGAAACCTCTTCAATTAAGGGTATTGAAAGTTCCCAAGACCTTAAACTATTTTGCGTTAGAACACAAACTCTGAGTTTTTAGGTAGAGGAAATCAAGATCTGCTAGGAAAAAGTAGACTTCAAAAAAAAGGACTGAAACAAAATATCCCTTGTGCCAACCACCCCCTTTCTGGATGAAAACGTTTTCCTCCCTACCTTGCTGTCTAATCCAAATTTCACTGACTTGCCAAAAAAACCTCCCTCGGTCTCTTCTGGCTTCCTAAAGAAAACATTCTTCCACTTGCTGTTGAAGCTTATCTGTGTACCTGCACTTCCCTGGAGCATCCCTCTCTACTTTAGGGCACAGCATACTGCTGCATCTTGCCCTCTGCCTGGGCCACTGTGTGGTCTGGGAGCTGTACCCTGCTGACCATTTTCCTTTCCTAGGAACAACCAACCTGCTTCTTTCAAAGACTCCTACCCAGCCCAGGGAACAGCAGCCAAGACAAGGAAAAAGGCAGCCTTTTTCTCTGTTGCCTTCCTTGTGTATGTGTAAACAAACATGACATGCATTGTAAACACAGTACACTGTAACACACAAGCAAATCAGATATACATGCATACGGCCAGCAAAATTTATGAAGCTCTGGTCAACTAGTAGTGCTTTGTTTGGCTAATTTCTCCATTTTGAGGAGAGTGGGAAGGAAAATGAATAGCCAATAAAAAGCACACTGAGAGGAAAAGACATATACGTAAGGATTTATGCTGATGCCTTTCTTAAGGCTGAAAAATTCAAATAAGAGATTGGTATCTACAGTAAAAGAATTATTAAGTCAGCCTTTAAAGCCCACCTTGCTGGGTCTTATTTGAGAATCCAGTTGTATAAATTATGGTTCTTTAATAGTTACCTCGTGGAAACCAGAAAAGCTGAGAAGCGATAGCCTGAGGCTCCATATAACCTCTGGTTGCTCTTGTTCCTCAAAAAACTCTGCCTAATGATTTTAATAGCCTGATATGCAGTCATTCGTCACAAATTCAAAAAGTAAAGGTTCCTTGATCTATTTCTACAGTATTCATCACAGTCATACCCAAGCAGTACAGCAAGCCCAACATTTCTATTTTCATAAATATACATAATACAATTGACATTTTGCTTTGAACTTGCTAAAGTACAGCAATTCCTCAAATTTGTGGTTAATAAACTATCTCACATACCAAGCCATTTCTTCTGATTGCTTTGAATTAGAAATATTGCACTACTTCTTAATTAGATAAAAACAGTGCTACCACAGAAAACTATTTTGCTTTCAAAAGGACGAACTTTGGGTCCATAACCCATTGAAGACATGCATGCATAAACAAAGTTTTGTTCACATTTACCATGAAGCCAGCTGTCAGAAACAGAGTCAACACCAAAAAAACTGAGATACAAGTAAAATTACTTTGTGCAATTTTTTTCTTGCCAGGATGACAAGCTTTTCAGAGACAGGATTCTATCTCTTAATAACAAATAACTTCTGTCACATACTGTTCACATCAGATTGGTTTTACAAATCAATAGCATCAAACGTTGTTTAGTGCTGGTGCACAGAAAATGATATAAAAATGATTGATCAGTACTTCTGATAAATACCTTATTTCAATAAATAAATTCATTTCAATGAGTTGTGTGCTAATTAGTTTTTGAAAGAGTTCTTTAAACATATAACGTCATGATTAAAAATACTTCCTTTTTAGGTATTATAAAGTTAGGTTTTCTAATTTTAAGTAATCAAGCTTCAAAATGCCAATAGACAATGCAGATTTAACAATCGATTCCTGGTTTATTGGGGGAGGGTACTTTTTTGGTCTGATTGGGCTTTATTTTTATTTTTTTTTTTAACTCAAATACAGAAATAAAATTTAGCCTTTGATAACCAGAGACTTTGATAAACACAGCTCTCCAACATGAACCCGCTTGATTCACTATAACAGTTGTCCACAACTTCAGGAAGGTCACTTCTATCTTTCTCCACTTGTAAACCTATTAAGTTAAATATCTGAAAAGTATGAAGTCTTACATGCAGTTCAAAGAGAGGAGAATAAATGCCTAAACTTAACAGCACAAGTTTTCCATTTACTGTAGAAATTGTAATTAACTGGTTTGGTTGAATTTCATAGCTGACCAAATTTTCTGCAGAAGTATATTATTAAATAAAGAATAATCTTTTCTAAGAGTATTTCTCAGTAGACAACCCCATCCCAACTCCAACCAGTGAATATACCCCTCACATACAAATCAGACTAAATATGAATACTCAGTTATTATTCCATTTTTATTGGCCTCCTCACTTGCACGTTTGTGAACGTGTGTGTGATGCGGGGGTAGAGGTTGAACTACCTCATGGACAGTAGGCTTCCTGACAGCTATGGGCCACCTGTTGTCCACAGACCATCACTTTATATTCACTTTACAAGAAACAGAAGAGCCTGTGAACCTTATTTTCCTCCCAAATACTTGCCACTTCCCACTCAATGGACATCACATTCTTTTCAGCCACACCAGATTGTCTTACCTACTCTTCCATCACTGACACCTAACATCAATAGAATGGAAAGGTTTCCCTCTTTAGATGCAGGATTAGATTAACTGAAGATAAAGCCCAAGCTCTTATGCCAAACAAAAGCTGAGGTCCAGATATCAAGTTCTGAACCACCTTCTGGATGCAGTGTCTTTAAACACAAAAAGTTGTCTGGATTCATAACCCATGTCTCATGCACATTTATTACTAGCTGAAGGACACTCCAAGGTATATATAAATCCCATAAGCGTACTGCCTCAAAACCCAGTGTGGCAGAGAATTCGGACACAGCTCCATTTCATCATAGCAGTTGGGATCCAGCAGTACACAGTTGAAAGAGGTTGTTTTTCAATGATTAGCATGTCTGGCATATAATCAAAGACACTTAGCTGACGCCAAACGCCAGCCATCAAGACAACAAAACCACACATCTTGGATGGAAAAAAATCTTTACTACTGCTTCATGCCAAAAGGTAATTTAGATCTGCTTCTCACTGTTCTTGTATTATTTTGATCACTTTTGATTTACAGCAAACTGAGTAAACCCTGTAAGTACCCTCTTCTCCTTATTCTGGTACTCCACCTATCAGCAAGATATTATGGGCAAAAATACTCCATATATAAAAATAACGCAATGGCTAAACAAGTGAAATAACAAATATTAATTTCTTAACAACACTGAGACCCAATCTTTGAAAAACTGTTTTGAAGAATGACCTATCCTCACTGCTTTAAAAGGAAAAAAATCCCTTGCTGGGTTCTTGGATCTGAAAGATGTTTTAATGGAAATTATTCAAAACAATTTCAGTAATTACTTTGGAAACTCATCTTTAGTACTGTCCTCAAAAATGCCAATCTTACAGCTGGTCTTTTCAGCTTCAAATATTCTGGACCCTTTTTAAACTTTATACTTTGAAAGCACTTCATTTACTAATTAAAAGCACTTAGAATTCTTTCTGTGGAAAAAATAAAAAATTAATAGCACATCAACATTATGTACAACTTCTGTGGACAAGAAGTAAAGAATTCCTTAGCTACTTGAGGCATCAACAAATGTTGGGAGGAATTTGGCAATATACTAGGATATATAACATACTGACTTAACAGCAATGTTCACAAGTAACATCTCAGATTCCATGATCAACTGTGTCTCTGCTGACTTCAACATACTGCTCTGGTTTACAATGACCAATTAACAGTTTCTTCATTTTAGCTTACCGGTTTTAGGAACTGATTATACAGCTGTAATCCACAACGGGGACTGCTTGACACCAAACACTATGCTGGGCCCACAGACCCTGACTGTGATGTATTGAAAACTCTAAAATAAGCAAAGGTCTCCTGAAAAGGCATTGTCATTAACACAGCACTGTGAAATCTTCACTTCTAGTGTCAAAAAGTCGATACATCTAACACTACATTTTAAGAACACAAATATTTGCTATGAGTCAGTGTTCATGAGTGACAGATCAAACTTACACTCAAACTCCACTACATAATCACATTACTTCCTTTGTCCCAAGAAGAGGTAAATCAGAGACCACGTTCTTTTTTTCCCCTCTCTGTGCTCATAAAAACCATTTGCTTCCTCAAAGCAAAAAGAGAGGATGAGGATGGTATTAAGTTATGCCATTAAACTTGCAGGGGTTAACTTAGAGAAAAATTAAGATGACAAAGCTGCTTAAAGAGACAACCATGAGAGAGAGATAGGACGGATGATTATTCCCTACCTTCAAGCACATGTCAGAAATAAGTTCTGAAACAACACCAATATAATTTTAGAACTATTTAAAAGACTTTGTTTAAAGTAAGTAAACAGGTTAAGAAGTGTTTCTTTGCATAGGACACTTCCTGTTGTCTAAAACCTAAGACATATCTTACCTTTCCCTGAGCTTTGCCCTAGTTACAGTTTCCCTAACTAAGCTTCCAATTACACTGCAAAACAGAACTATTGGTCAGATACCTGGGCTTGACCATGATCCTTGGCCCAACCAGAGACTGAATTGATCCCAAAATTTAATTTACAGCAAACTAAGAACTGATGCAAGTTGTGTTGGCTGGGTCAGTTCTCCACCGCAGTCCCCCTGGCTAGAGGTCACCACAGCACTGAATTTCACTGTCCTTACCTCTCTCTCACCCAAAAGCTCTCTGTGTTATGGACAGGCTAAGAAGAGATGTCACAAAACCAACAATGCCAGCCTTGTGTCACATCATGTTGATTGAGGTTTTCCAATCTTACCTATTCTGTAAAGGCAGTTTTTTATCTCTATGCACCAACTAAGCACCACCAAAGTAAGAATCAAACCTTGTCTTTAAAAATGTTTTAATGGAAACTATACTGTATGCCGTGGAAACTATTGCTATAATGTAAGTTTGTGAGCAGAAAGAGAACAGAATAAAAAAGACAACACAAGATTGAAAATTAAGATAGGTATTTTATCTTAGATTAACACCTCTTGCCTCTTGTGCAGGAGTGTTGTAGACAGTACACAAACTGAGCTGAGGTTGTAGAAAGGATCAAGGTGGCAGGCAGTAGTTAATATTGCAGTTTTGGGTACATGCTCCACACTGAGGTGAAACCACAGAAGACAACACTGTAGGCCCTTAAAAGTTATGTCACTGAAACCACAAGTTAATAAAAAATTTGGTGTTTGAGGGCTGTAACAGATGGCAACATCTTTAAAGCTGGCAAGTGTTGCTCTCCTGACAAGGCTAACTTCATTGTTTAGAGCACCGCTAAGCTATTCATCTAGGTAGCTACACACACAGTTATTTAATACTACAGTTTTAGAAGTTGGTTCATGTTACAGCTTATAATATCCCACTGTGGACTGCAAAATTATATAGCGTGTACTAAGGTAGAAAACAAATAGTTAATTAAGCAAAATATGGGCCTTTATTGCCAGTATTTTTCATTTTGCTTAACCAATTTTTCCTCCGTCTTTTTATTAAAAACCAAAAAGACTAAAGCTTAGTTTATTGAAGACCGTATAAAGTTTTCTTCTCCTAAAGAGTCTTGCAAGGAAGGTTTTACAAGTTAGGAAATCTTTGGCAATTCTGACATTTCTGACTCTACCTGAACAACCACAGTAAAACACTGACTGATACTGTGAACCAGGAAGATTATGCTTCTATGGTAAATATTAATTTGTATATGCTATTAAAAGAAGAAAGTGACTTAACACATCAAAAGGTTAGTTTTTCCACCTCTCTTTGTACCCCCTCCAACTATCAACCCACTCCTCCTGCCAGCAGGCAGTACAAATTAAATCCCATTGAAATCTATGCTTTTCATAGGCTAATAGACTGTTATCATTCTAGATACTGGTTTCAAGCTATTCAGCTCTTGCCTGGAAAATTCATCTACACTGCCTCCTGCCAGAAGTGGGGGGATGACGCTAAGCAATGTGACAGATAGACAATACAGCATCAGTCAATACCAATTATTGCAACAGTTCTCCAAATTTCTCAATTTCTAATACTGTGCAAAAATTTCCATATTCTTTTTAACCCAAACACTCTTTATTCAAATACCAACCCAATATTACAAAATGGACCGCATCACAAACTGGCTTAATATGCTTCTGAAATGCCGATATTAAAAAACAGTGGAGAACAACAGAAATGCAAAATTTTACTTACTTGAGGAATTGCAAATTATAGTCAAATAAATAATAACAAAGTACAATGAGCTGTGTACCTGAAATTCAATATTTATAAAGCTAGCGGACCTGCGGAAACAGAAGATCAGAAGCCCCCAACATCGAGATGCTTTGAGGATAAAACCAAAGTGAAGATTAATTTCTTTTCCCTCTTCACAGGGATATAGCATATTTGTCTTCTCTGCATTCTAGAGCTTAGCATAGTTTTGGGGCTGTACAAGTAATTCTTTTTTTCTGTTCTCTTAACAGGAGTTCAGAATTCCTTATTTGCTCTGTATTATTAAGTCAGATAACAACCAGGGTAATGATGCTCCACCCTTTGACTATGAAAGGAAGAAAGAGCAATTCACTTAGCTGGGAAAACAGAAAGGATAGCCAACTGGAATTAAATGCAGCCAGTCAGGCCTAATTAAGGCAGATGAGACCAAAGTGGAGTATGCTCTTTTACCATCAAGTTTAGATGAACAGCTATACAAGAACCAAATAAGGCCTACTCCTGTGACGTTTGTCAACTAGCACTTCATCTAATACTCTTCAATATGCTACAGATAAAGAAGAGAAGGACTGCTTTAAGGCACCAGAGCCTTAAGTTTTTAATTCCCTTTAAGTAAGTAACTATTAAAGCATGTTTATGGAAGAGAAAAAGGCGCTTTAATCACCTAAATTCTATTGCAAAGTTATGCTTTATTTTTACTTAGTTATGCCAACACATCACAGCCAAAATTAAGAGCTCCACTGTACCAGGTAAGATGGTCCTTCCTGAAAAGTTTACAATTCAAATAAGCAAGATGGAGAAAGCATGAGATAAAGATAACTCGTACCTGATAAGCTGAAAATGAAGCATCACTCCAAGATCATGGGGAAAGAAATTCATTTAACTAAAAACTGAAACTAGATTTCTTGACTAACAGGAGAGCTATCCCTTCTTTGTGAGAGCTGTTTCTGTTACATTTCAGATTTATTAGCCACATCAGGAGGCAAGAGTTCCTGGAAAACTGACATTAAAATGGGATATAAGTGAAAATCCTCTAAATTTTTGCAGAATCATACCAAGGCAGTAATTCTCTGAAGACAGAACTCAAAGCTTATATTAACTATTGGCCGTCTACCACTGTTTGAGACTCAAATGAACATGTAAGATAAGTGAAGCTCAGAAACGAGTAATTTATCCCAGGATACATCTAGAGCTTCTTTAACAAAAGTACAGGCAAGTGCACAAGATCATAGAACCATAGAATCATTAAGGTTGAAAAGACCTCTAGGACCATCAAGTCCAACCATCAACCCAACACTACCATGTCTCCTAAACCATGCCCTGAAGTGCCACATCTACACATCTTTTAAATACCTCCGGGGGTAGTGACTCTACCACCTCTCTGGGCAGCCTGTTCCAAGAAGATCACCTTTCTCTAAGAGCCTGAGCATCCAACAAGCACTGCAATAAAGTTTGGCTGCATCCTCTACTATAAGATTATAAAAACTACATTACAGGGCTTATTCACTGCATAAGAGTTTTTCAGCATGCCTGACCCCCTGCACCCCGTTTCAACAGAACATGTATCCTGTGCTGAAGTAGTCTAGGTACAATTCAAAGAAATGGATCAAAAAGAAAACAGCTCTTAAAGAACTGAGCGCTGCTACTATTTTAGAATTTTATGATAATCACTTTCAGCAGTCACTCATGTTCTCTGCTCCCTTGGCTCACTGAAATGACCTTAAAATGAAAACCAAGGCATACTATAAAAATGTTCTTTTCTCCAATGGTCAGAATATTCAACCTAACAGATACATAAAGTTAGTCAGCTTCACATGATACAACTAATTTTTCCTCTCAAGTTATTGCTGGCAATTGCACTGCCCCAAACAACAAGGAGTGCAGAACATTATTTTATACAAAGTGATAATTAATTGTCATATCACTTTAAAATATCATTTCTTAACTAATAGTAACTGAAAGATTGATTTTTTTCATAGCTTCCTAAAATGTAATCAAGAATGATCACCTTTCCCCTAATACTTGAATGTCTATAATCAACTCCAAGAGGTTTTGCCAAGCTCTTTTTCTTTTGTTTTGCCATCTGATAGATACACTTGGACATTTAGAGGCATAATCATTCGACCACATCAGAAAGTCCACAGTAAAAAGTGTCTGTATAATCATAGTCATGTTGGAAGGTATGAAAGAAAACAATATCAATACTCGTGTTGCCTTTATTTACAGTTCATCTCCAGAGCCCTTTCAAACCAACACATTGCTTTCTTGCAGGATTATAATATCATGCAAGATATAATATATAATATTATAATATAATAAGGCAACAGCTGATAACATATGAAGTGATAGTGAACTTTTGCTTAATACAAATGCCAGAATGAATAAAGAAGAAATGATGGGCAAGTTGGTGGAAAAACCTGTAAGGCAAGTCAATTTTTTAATTAAAAAATTTGCGTACCAGAGAATGTTAGTTAATGAGCCGAAAGTCCCCTGAGACCACTTTTACACATTCTACACTATTTTGATGCCCGTTAAAGAAAACTGAACTGTTCTCACTCAAACCTGGTTGAAGACACATTCTTTTTTCAACATCACAGCAAAACTCGAAATCTGAAAGTATTTTATTTATTGGGTTACTTTACTCAGTTTTAGACACCCAGAGTTATCAAACTAGAAGTAGACAAAATGATCACAAGTCAAAATAATAAAATCTCAACAATACCTTTAACTTCTTCATAAATATCTTCTAATGGTTCACTGCTCACTTGTCCAACATCATCATATTCCTCTTCCTCCTCCTCAGGAATAGTATTAGATTCCATATCTATGTAACAGCAGTTTGAAAAGTTAACATTTCATAGAAAAGAATGCCTAAGCAGAAATTTATGCAAGATGAAAACACAATTCATATTCTATGAGCTGGTGGTCAAAGAAGTACATTCTGCTTATTTTCTTACAGTGTTCGTATGGAAGAGTTTTCAAGCTAAATAGTGTTCTTGGAAAAAAGGAGAAAAGTCATGTAAAAGCTGCAATATGATTAAGAACTAGGACTTGCTACTCAAAACTTGAACAAGTGGGAACACTAGATACATAAACGTGACAGGCATGTTAATGGACAGAACTACCATCACTAAGCAGTACAGGCAATAAAGGCTACTGCTTTACTGGCTGGCTTACCTTGAATTACAAATTTGACTTGCTGTACCCATTCCTCTGCTTCTTTGGGAGTGGCAGCTGTGAACTATTAAATGTTTATTAATAACTAATAGCAGTAATGACAAAAACACAACTACAATTTCATTAGCAATAAAAAAGAGGGACTGTAGCATTCTCATCACTTCCTCAAGAAACCATTAGTAATTCTTTTCATGTCTTCTGGTACTTTTCTTGCAAGGATGCTTCTTATAATGTACAGCTAATTTTGACAAATTTACGTAATTGAAGGAGAGGATGATGGATTTGAAACTCTGATCAGCAGCTGGCAGCTGTGCAGAAAAAAGCTGCTTCTCTTCATCAATGTCAAAGCCAGAACTGATGAACAAAATTTGCCCTTGACAATTAGAAGACACCCATGAATTTCTTTAGACTGCTGGGTACAGTTTTCTTAAAAATGTTCTTGTCAGACTCCAACACACTACCTGACAGCTTAATTAACTGGCTTTCAGCTGCAATCTCAGATATTTAAAACTTATTAAACTTACATTCCATATTGATGTCTAGCTGATAGATCTCTGAATTGCACAGCTGATATGTGCCTTTATGTAGATCTTCCTTGCAAAGCCATGACCAATACAATATGTATTTAACACTGATACATATTTTAACTTTTTTTACTATAATTCATCCAAGAAATCATGCAGACATACTATACAATAGATATTAAAATGCTAACATTGAAATGACCAATAGATAAAGATGACAGATATCCTTGCTCTTGTCCAAAAAGATAATATTTGAACACATACATACATATTTTTAATCAGATTTTTTCCTAATATGTGAATATCCGATATAAGCAAGCGAGGGGTCCTTTTTTCATTAATATGTCATTGAAAGTTGTTTTACTGAAATGTTAATTCAGTAACTGGAATGGTAACGGCTTTATCAATTTAATTTCAAGTCAACATAAAAAAGTCCAACCTGATAAATGCGCTTATCAGGAGCAGAGATTTCAAAACAGCAATCTTTCTTTGCATCCTTCCGAAGGCTATTATTCATTCTGATGGTGTAGCCCTCTAAGGCAAATTCACCTTTCTGTTGTTTGTCTGTTGGAGATAAAAAACAAAGTTAGAGCTTCATTTACAACAGTAAACGTAAGTGGCTCAGCAGGTTATCGTTTATTCAGATTTTGTTCTCTATTTCATGAATTTTACAAAAGAACAGAGAGGTTTTTAGCAAAATGATTAGGTGATGCTTCTGGAAATAAAGCTTTAAAATAAAGAAAGACGTACACAAAAGTACATTTTTCTGTAGGATGCCTAAGGAATTCCACAGGGGGATGTTTGCAGATGGTGGTGTTATTTAGTAAGAAGTGCATGTTATGACACTTGTATCTAGGGAAAGCCAAGAAACTGGAACTTGCAAGACATGCTTCCTATAAATCAATGTCTCTTTCAGGTTCAGTAAACCAATGGGAAAACCTGTCTAGCTCAGAACTTGCTGAACTCCCTCCTAAACTAACCACTTCACTCAAAAAAATAAACTTCAAACTCCTTTTTAAGCAATTGGAAAAGCTTCTCTTCACATTTTCCCACCCACTCCCAGATGTGCCTCCTCTCCACATGGCAGAAACATAGAATGAATTTTGTTATAAATTCAGGCGTGTGTTCCAAAAGCACTTCTCTCAACACAGCAAATGTTTAATTAGCTAATAAAAGTACTGAGCCCTACCACAGTTTATTATGTAGAGCCATGTGGTTGTTTTAAAGACAATTCAACTTTTCTAAGGTTCTGGTTTATAAAAGTATCACTTGGAACAGGCCTGACTTCAAATATACTGCATGTTGGGCAAGCAGCACCTGTGTGCTCCTTCTGAGCTCTTCAGACCAAACTCTACATCTGATTTTATGTGCTCTGGCATGTTTTGAACCAAAAAAGTAAAAGTAAATCAGTTTTGCAATTTCTGCATATCACAGTGCAGCATTCAAGTGAAGACAGGCATCATCAGTCACATTTTGCTCAGGCAAACAAAGACCAAAGTGCAGTTGCAAATGAAAGAAAAAGCCATTAAGTGTGGGTTTTTCCACAGTAAAGAAAAGCATTAATTAGCAATAAGCATCAAGCACAACAGCAAAACTACTTTAAGTATTGCTGAATAGAACTTAGGTGCAAATCGAGCATCCATTGCTTATATTTGTCAACAAAAGGAGGAAACTTCTACAACAGAAAAAAACAAGGAAAACTACAATATTCAACATCATTTTTCAGCTTTCTGGAAATTTAGTAGGAAAGCAAATCTTTTTTCCGCTCCTGAGAGGGCAAAAACTGGCTAACACAGCAACATGAACATCAATGGACGTAAGGGCAGTCACCATACAAATACTCTTCTAGTAATTTTACATGTACGTAGACACAAATTCTTTGTCCTTCCACCTTTTTATGAACTCTCACCCAGGGCAAGTAAATACCAAAGAGCAGTTATATGAGAAAATCCAGGGCACTGTTCTATTTTCTCTTCTAGTCCCTTCCCCCACAGTATGTTTTATTATGTCTTGATTAAGTACTAATGATACAGTACTGATATTTTATATTTGCTCAATCCTCCACCCTTGTATCAAACAGCACACAGATGCAAAATTCATGGAATTACACCAAGGCAGATATTAGAAATAATAACTTGCAATAGGTTAACTAGGTCCCCTTTTAATGAAATGCATTTCTGCCTAGAAATTTTATTGTTCCCTCACTTGTGACCTCAGGGAGAAGATAAAGTGAAACACACTAATTTCTCACTCTCCCATCCTGGAGGTTTATCAAAACACAAGACGACAGGAGCATGCAGACAGAATAAACAAACACCAGGTTCAAAAGGTAAAAACATTTTGCCAAGATAAAAGTGAAGCAAGTATACAAATTTAATCCCTTGGATTATTTTCTGAGTCTGCTTCTTTGTGACATGGATGATCCCTTTTATGGTAATAGAGCTTTACAGAGATAATCACAGTTGATCTCTGTACTGGTACTCGTTCTTTCAAAGAGCATTACAGTTAAAACAGAAATATACTGTACTTTGCACTGGAAGGGGAATGCAGTGAATGGTATCCATAATGCACGTGATTGTTTTATTGTTTATACTGTCTTTGTCTTATCTCTCTGAACATGCTGTTCCAGTGCTAATCAAAATTACCTGTATGTACCACCAAAAATAAATATATATCCTTTGCTATTAAATTGTTTCACTGTCCTTTACAGCAACAGACTACTCATAGCATTGCACCTTTTCTGTCTAATTGTCTGTGCAATAAAGGACCTCTGATTAAAGCCCAGTGTAGCATTATACATATACTTAAAACGTTGACCATGAGGAAATTTTAGGACAATGAGATACTTCACAGTCCTGACCTAGAACCCATTTATGTTGAAAGAAAGACTCTCAGTATGCATTCACGATCCCTGTGGCAGCAAGCTGGAGACAAGACCTAGTAGGTCCTGAGAAATGGCTTCACAGATACAGAACGGCAGGACACAGGTTAGCTATAGCTCAGCTGCATGCTCTGATGGTGACAAGCAGTGGAGGTCTACAAATCCAAGTTGCTCTTGCAGAATACACCTTTCCAGGTAGGGGTGGAGACCAACCCCAACACCTGATCACCATGGAACAAACCATAACCCATGGCAGCTGTTTGGTCAGGCACAGTGATCAGGTGCAGGCTTGAAGGCAGGGCCATCTTGTGATCAACAGACTCAACAATCACCTCGACTTCATTTATCAGTAAAGGCTTGCAGCTAAACAGGTGTCCAGACAGACTTGGGCTTTCAGTTTAAAGCTGCTGTGTGAAGTTAGTGCCACAGTTCTCCAGTTCACGTCTGTGAACTTTCACATACCAAGTTATATTGTTTATATCAGAAATATTTTCTGGAGACTGTGCTTTAGGGAGATTTAAATAGGTTTTGATGTTTAAAAATTTTGAAAACTTAAAGATTTTACTTAGAGACTTAAAATTAAATAGAGTTGGGGTTTATGGTGAGAGCCTTAAAGGTAGCTTCTGTATTGTTCTTACATTACAGAGATTTCACTTTAATTTTGAAACCCCAAATCAGAACCAGAGTTTTGCCTAGGCAGGAATGCAACAGCATATTTAGGAGGAACTAGGGAGACACACACGGATGGAACACACTTCTCTGAAGAACAATAACATTCTTGCTGCCTCTTATTTTCTCAAGATAGGGCTTTGCAATTCAACAACAGGAAACCTGTAAGTTGTCCCAGAACAACATAGAACAGAATTGCAAAGGTATAATACTACCAGTCTTGTAAAAACAAAAAGGATCGTGAACTTCATCAAGCATAAGTTGTTCCACCATTAGGTCAAATCTAATTTCAGAATAAGTTGTTGTTTATTCTAATCTCCTCTTCCCTTCTCCCCATATCAGGCACACAACAGAAAAATAAATCTGGGTCTGTGTAGATCATTTTGCATCATTAATTTAGAATTGTAAAAAGCTTGTATAACAGAGTGGGGAGAGTCAGGCACTAAGTATTTAAAAAAAAATTCAAAACTAGTATATAGATATTTGAGAGAAACAAATATGGGGGGCTATATTTAAAATAGAGAAAATACAGATCTGAATGAAATTTGAGAGCCACTTTAAACATTTTTCTTACATATAAACTTCATTCATCCTAAAAATAGTGAAATGTTGTTAACAACGGAAACAGGGCCAATATTATATTGGGAAAAATAGTCTCAAGGGAAGCAGAGAAAAAGGGCTTTGAAGTAACCTTGCATAACTGAGTCCATGGGAACTTTTAAAACAAAGAAGGGTAAACCTTCAACAGGGTCTTGAAATGATTGCGTTGTAAATTTGAGGCCTAAGGCGATGTGCCCATATTATTAGCACATGTAAAAAGAATTAGTGCATTCTGAAGAACAGAGAGGACGAAATAGTAGAAAGGAAAGAAGTTACAGAGAAAGGCATAAGGAACAAAGGCAAACAGAAAGATTTCAGAGTGTGATAAAGTATTTATAGGTACTATTAGAACATATAATTTAACTCTCTTCATCTTGAAATTAGGAGCCTGTAAGATCTTATGGTTTACATGGTTTTGTGTTAAATGTAGTTTCACATACTTTTCCTTATGCAGGATGTCTGCTTTCTAAAAATAGTGTCAGTATGTCCAAAATGGTAATTCCTTTTCCAGCTTTTGGAACAGCCCTTTCCAAACGCATGCATAAGAGTTCTTTCCTTTCAGATAGCAGATCTGAAATGTAAATTTTTCTTCCTTTCCTTTAATCTAGTCCTCTGAGAAATCTAAATTTTAAAAAATGAAGGAATGGTGGCAGTGATCGAACTACATTATTTAGGGCAACAGTTTGTTTATATTCAGTTTGCTTATACTCAACAGTTGCTTTTTAAACAACACACTATTAATGGCAAGTGTGCCTCTGGAGGTCTGAATTTAACATTGTCTTAGCAGAAGAGATTCGGTATTCATTAGATAGATGCCTTTGATTGCCATCACCTTGCTACGACAAAGTCCTATTGAACATTCACAATTCCCGCATATTTCAGTTATGGATTCTGTCAAAAGTATAGTCTAAACTAAACAAGGATTTTTGCCTTTCCTACGTGGCTGTTCAGACAGGGAGCACTAAGTAAAGGAGGTCTGTAGCTAAAAGTAAAATGATAGCTCAACAGCTTTCCACTGGGTTTTTATATCTTTCCTCACTCCTTGAAGGAGAAATGTGCAAGCTTAGCATGTGGCAGAAATTCCAGTAGCCTGGTTAGGTGAGTTACTAGGACAGATTTGCAAATGCAACTAGGCTTCCTTCTCCTTTAATATTGTTCAGTCACAAAGTTCTTCAAAAAAACAAAACAAAATAAAACAAAAACCCTCTTTTGCACGAAGAGAAGTAGTGTATCCATTGGGCTGGCCATCATTATCCTACTGTTCAGATAAATCCAAAATTTTCATATCCACGTTAAAAGATAAAAAAGAATGAAAATAAAAATAAGTAAACTCAGACTTTTCTAAAAGCCTCTGAATTATCCCCCCCTTCTACATCATATTGCTGGCAGGCAGGCAGATCCCATTTTCAAGTTATAAAAATGAAAATAAATTTTTAGTGCCCATTAACAGGGGAAAAAATTACCAGGAAGTTATCAATTACTGTCTTCCTAAACATTTAGCTGATGTCTCCAGTTTGCTGAGACAGAAGGGCATATAACATTGTGGTCTAGTGAGGAAGGAGTAATGAAGCCATTAATTCATTCATTTATAAAGCAACAAATTAATTTTCCTTCATCACATGTTCTCTGAGGTCTGAAAGGGTAGCCATACCACCTAGGTGCCTGAGTACACAGGAACTGCCAGAGATCATATAGCAAAACAATATGCAAACAGGTACCCACCTCAGGATGCAACTGCATGGAAACAAAGCAAAGAGACAGACTGTAAAAAGTTTATGGAAGGAAAGACTATGAAAAGGAGGACCAGGCAAGCTTCTGGAAATCCAAACCAGCTCTCACATTTGAACACGCTTCTGTACAATGTTGTGGGCCACATACAGGCAACAGATATTGCAGCACAAGCACAAATATATATGCACTTCCTGCAATACCTATTTCTGACATGTAATTAGGTCAAACCTTTAAGCCTTGTTCCTCCATCTGCTCCACATATCGTTGATCAGGGGGAAAAAAATGTAGGTGATTCACTTAGACCTGTCTATATTGCAGGGATAAATAACATTGCTTCAGTATCCCATGCTGCACCAAATGTAGGAGAAAATAGAGGAGGAAACAGGGAAACAAGACATTCATTAGCCTGCAGGCATCACAACTGTTAAAAGGATGCTTGTAATCTCTTAGATGAACACACATACACAAACACACAGTCATTTACTGTATTTTCACAGGCTTTAGCTTCTACTATATTCTCCCAGACTAGGCCTCATATTTTTCATCATTCAGGTCTGAGTAAATGATTCTGAAACTATGAGTCTGTGAGCTTTATACACTTCCATACTCCTTGCTTTCCTAATGTAGAAAGAAGAAAGAAGAATTAAAAGTGTTTTGGAAAAAACAAATCTCCACAACCTAATAAAAAGGCATCCTATAGACTCACATTTAGCAACCAGTTACATTGACAGTTATATTTAAGCATGAAAATCAAACTTTGGCCAACAAAATACACACCGCACCAGACACAAAATATCCTTCACAGATTATTCGCCTTCGTGTCCAGTTTTAAAAACATACAGAACGCAAAACAAGCCAAACAGGACCTAGAAACCCCCGCTGCCTCTCTGCATTACGTCCCACAACACACAGGCACTAGTACTCCATCACCCATTAAAAGTGACACAGGCAGCAGGACTGAGCATATAAAGGAATCCCCCTCTCCCTTGCCTCTCTTCAAACCAGGTTCACATCAACGAGGGGGAATTTTCCTGTCGTGTGATGTGTGAATCAGTCCTGGAACCCATCAGAAACCAGGGCCCAGCTGATACAAAACATCTGCAGACACTGTACAGGCAAGGGAAGACTGGCATCGCTCAGACAGACGCCATCCCAACTATTCAGGAGGTGGCACCAATTTGCGTGAAGCCACCCAAATTCACACTTCACCACTGTACTACAGTTCACAAGAACATGCCTTCATTTTCTGTATGGGCCAAGTTATCTGGTACAGCATTAAGGGCCACAGCAAAAGAAGGGGGGCCCCAATACGATAGCGTACTACAGCAGGTCCTGCTGCTGGCCATAATAGTGGGAATGAAAGCAGTTTCAGGTTCTTCCAGCGACTGAATGTCAGATCTCCTCAGGATTGTCTCATTGCACACCTCATCCATGGTGACAATCTACAGCTAAACAGCATGACAAACAGCAGGACGTAAGTTCACAACCATCAGGATGAGAGCTCAGTTTCAACAGCAAACTAGTTTGCCATGGAACTAGAGCAATCACTGGTATCCAGTTTCCACACAATGATGGCAATTTGCTCCTGAACTGAAACCGGTACCTTTACATACTATGGCATCAGAAGGCCGAAGAGAATACCTCTGACCAGCCTAGAAAAAAGCTTTCTTCCTCCAAGGCAAGTACTGGAGTGACTGTTGGTCATCCCAAATCTGCAAGACAAAACAATTCCACTATGCTGCGCTACTTTTTCTAGTAGCACCTAACAGCACCAGTCACATGGAGGTAGGGCAGAAATTCATGCACCTGATCAATTTGCTTCCCCCACAAGGTACTGTTTAGAGACCAGCCATGGCTATACAATTCCCAAAAGATGTCCCATGGACTATGTGACTCTCCCACATCATTAGGTTACAGTTAGGAGGATCTCTCCAATCAACCTGCAGCCTACAAAAGCTGTAAAAGTATAAGCCAAAGCATCTGTCTACAGACCCATAAAGGAAAGACATATCACAGTGTATCACAGTTAGTTCCTAACATGACACCAACCTGCCAAGCGCTGGGGAACATGCTTCCGCGTCCCTTAACTTTCAACATAGGTATTAGAAATGACAACGTAGCCTTGACAGTCAGGTTGTTGCAAAAGATAAGGAAAAAAAAAAAGAAAAAGATGGAAAAAGGTAGGTGGGCAGTTTTCCTGCCTTAATTCAAAGACCATATGCTAGAAAGCATAAATAATCATTAGAACAGACATAAGGAAGAAAAAAAACCAAGTTTTTTAAAAAACTAGCACATGAAGAAGCAAAGATTTTAAATCCCAGACAATCTTAAAGAACTAGCAATATATCTGACAAAAAAAATATGCCATTTTTAAGTACTAGATAATGTAGAACTATATACAAACAGCACAAGGTAATTTTCCAGAGAAAGAAATAAATTGTTACTGACAAATCAGTGTTATGCCACACCTCCTCAAAATTTTTGAAGATTGTTTATGCTTCTGTAAACCCCAAGAAGAGAATACAGAAGAAAAGGGAACATTTAGCAGATATATTTTGGAAAAAGAAAATATGATGGGAAATTGTAGCTAGATGAAAACTGGACTTACAATTAGACCTTTACTTTATTTATTTTCTTTTTAAAGAGAGGATGAGTTTAAATGAGTCAGCATATTGAGGAATGAAATTTACTCAAATATATTTCTGTATCGTTTGTTTTACCCTTAAACATCAAATGTACTTGGCATACAATTTAAAAGATGTTTTGACTGTCAGTTTTAAAAATTTCAAAGTGATATCCCAACTTTTATGCCAAATTCTTTCTAAACTGGCCATTAAAAGATAAAAGCACCTTCAGAAGCTAGCTTTAGTCTCCATGACTGGCTTTTAGTCAAATTCATTACTCCATTTCTAGCTTTTTCAGAATGTAAGCTATTCAGAAACATGAAACTCCGCCATGTAGTTTTTAGGATAACATTTTCCTGGATAGAACCATCTTCAAAAAACTCTGAAGCTGTAATTGCTAGAGGGTGTTTTGCAATGAAAATCCTATTTGGACAGAGAGAATATTTTCTATCCAGTAAATTAATTGAGTACCAGCATGCTATCAAACCTAATAGCCAGCTGTTATTGGCACACAAAGTAGCTTTACAAGTACCTTATTCTTTTTTCCTCAGTTTCCCTGCTTTAGAAAATGCGCACATCATTTACATGTCTGAAGAATACTTGCACATTTTTAAAATTCACAGCACTGTTTAAGAACCACCTATTCTTTTAAAAGTTTCATTTGCTTTCTTAAAATGACCTTAGATTCAGTTTCCAACTCCACTAAAGCTTTTGTATTCTTCTGTGCATTAAAAGATCATTTTTATAGTTTATCATAATTATTATAATCACCTTTGTCACTTCCGTAATAATAGAAGACTGTCTTACTGATAGCACACCAACGTTTCTGCCATTCAAAGCCGAGAAAGCTGTGATCTGCAATTAATATAATTTGTGTTATATACTTTATGTCATTACTGAACACAAATATGTTACTACTTTTCAAGGGTGAGGTAAGAGGGAGGAGGAGACAGGGAAGGTGCTAAGGAAAGGAAACAAAATCTGGATATGAGGGAGAGAAATGTATGGCACTGAGAAGGAAATTAGAAATAAAAATCAGTGGTAAGAAGACAAATGGGAATTTGAAATCATATAAAGGAGAGAAGTCATGTGTAACATTAAATATAAGGAAATAATGAAGAACTTCCTAAATATTTCCTAGAGTTATTGCAGCATTAAGTGGGTATTAAAGTGACAATATAAGATTTATTCAATCAAGGTAAATATTGACTGAACCAAAGCTGAGATCAATATTTGCCCTCTTGAAGGAAAATAAATCTTGATGCTCACTGAAACATGAAGTCAACATATGGTACTTTCACATACGCTCCTAATGTTTTCTTCAAAAATATCTGAAAGTCTCTGAATAACGGCTGACAGTGGACTTTCACAGCATGATTTTTTTCAGTCAATAAAGAAATAGGATTTTCTTTTAATACTACAGGAGCAATTATGTGCTGTGCTTCTTTTGCATAATAATACTTCAACATTTCAGCTTCTATTCCATTTATCACTCCTGTAGAAAGTTATTTTTGTGTATAACATCAAATACTGACATAGACTTCCCAGATATAAAACATGCACTAGCTTTCACAAAGTTAATTATACTTACCTTTCCTGCGTTTTTCAAGGTATCCAGCCTTCAGAACAAACTGAAGATCTTGAGCTGCAATAGGAGGAAATTGATTCCCTGAAAGAAATATAAGTTCTGTAAAACACCACTTTTCAAGAAAAATACTATACTAGCATGAATAATCTTACGGATTTTACACACTCAATATGCAAGAGCTACAGAAAAAAAAAATTCTAGTAACTACTATACCAGATTACTTTAAGTACAAAAACCCTCTAACTATAAATGTCAAAGCTGTTTCTGCTGTCTTCACCACTTTAGTAAGGGAAGATATAGCTGTCTAGTCTGCAAGCCTCAGAACAAAACAATATGTAATTAAACAAGCTACAGCAACTTAGAAAACATTACTTTGTGTTTTGAACATGGTCTGTAAAGCAAGTTGGATAATGAAAGCAGTAAGTTTCAAATGGGCAAACAAAACCAAGTATCACAATTCAACATAATTAAATCAGGAATGTGGTTTTCAGTACCAGCTTCAGAGAAAAACATCTCGAAACAAAACACAAGGTGAGGTCCTTCTGTTACACTGCCCACAAAAAAAGAAACCAGATGAATAGATAATAAAAGGTGATGCCTGCTGACATTGCCTAATTTTCAATATGACACAGAAGTACCACGTATAGGATCTATAAGGCGATACTGGATAGACCAAAGACATTGCACAGCAGTCTGCAAAATTGTTGATCTACAGGTATTAATTTTAGATTCTGTAGAACATGGCTGCATCTGCAAAATGGTAAGTGTTCCATTGTATTTTTTCCTTTTTCTCAACTGCTAATTCATAGCTAGAAGCACGAGACCAACCAGTCAACCCTGCCTCAACTTAAAATAGAAATCTACATGTTAAAAATTGCATCCTCCATCCTGCATCCTTCCCCTCCTAAAACAACAGAATTATTATTTAAATGGAACTCCGAGAATTAAGAACAGAAATATGCTAGATATGCCTAATTATTAACATGTATATAAAAGTCATACTGTTTACCACAAGCAAAAAAAGCAGAACAAAAGCTTTTCCTGTGCTGCTGGTTTTTTAAGTGCATGTTAGCATCACAGTGAAGTTCCTACTACTTATTATCATCAAATATTCATAAGAGTCACTGTAGGTAGGCGGCAAGTTTACAGGGCAGCAATCGTTCATCAAAATATATGTAATCTCATTAAGTTCTACCAATCTAAAAATACAAAAAAGGACTGATATCAGCAGACAGCCCCTGCGCTTAAAAAAAAAAACACACAACCCAAAACAACACTTCAAGCTATGCAGGGTGGGTTAAAGATCAATTGGTTGACCTTGAACCAAGACCACTGTCTCTGGAAGGTGGTGCCAACTTCCTGGATTTTAGGTTGCCCCTTAAAATAGACATTTTTTTTTAAAATCAGTGTCCACAAATAAGTTGGTTTACAGTGGCCTTATTTAAATACAGTTGTGAGAGGAAAAATACAAGAAAAAGAGGTAGGAACTTGAAGAAAATGTTATTTTTAAAAAATACTTAAAATGAGAATGCATTCCTTAAATAATACAACTGGCCTTTTAGTTGACAAAATATTTTGTTGGCTACCATAAGGTAGTAGATAAAATTTTACATACGTTGATATTTCCACTGAGGTTTTTTTATTAATACTATTTTTAAAGATTAGGAGTACTCTAGCTATTATTTCAGTTTCAGTTGAATTCTTACTACTGTGTTAAAAATACGAGAGATATTGGCTCCATGCACATGCATTTTAAAATGCTGCAGCTGTCCCCCCTCGCCTGATAAAATGCAATCACTGCACAACATGAAATGAGGATTTAACACAAAGACACTTGCTGACTGGTACATGGTAAGTTTAATAGTTACTTTAAAAGATGATCTAATGATGGTATTATGAGTGGGGGAGGTGAAGAGTTTTACAAATATACATAGTGTGCTGCTTTATATTGGTCATTGGGAGGCATCAGTGTGCAACACTTACAGCTTTACCTCATCCCATGGGGCTCATTTTAGAACAGCACATCCCCACAGATGTGGAAGACAAAACATAATTAAACAAAATTCAAAAATCAGAGTGAATTGGTTTAAGAATTTCAACAACTATTTGGATCTAATTTTATACATTGTTTGCATCAGTTTGGTTTTTTATGAGAAAGCTTGGCAAGTGATCATTTTGTGAACAGTCAAATCAAACGGGACACACACATCCCAAACAAGCACATACTCTGGGGACTACTTAATGTTATCCTGCCTATAGGTAGAAGCTCAGCTGAACCAGCTACCTCAGAGCATCAAAATTCCACTCCCAGTTTCACTGCTTCCGCTGAGACAAGTTGGGATAAATTTGATGATGGCATTTTCTGAAACTACGTTTATTTTGCACAGGGCACTGAAAGCTCGTGAGGAAAAGAACCTGCATGAAAAAAAGGTAGTCTTCCACTGTTCTGGTGACACTGCAGAAAAGTCCTCCCACCCTCAACTTGTAGAGAAGCCAGTTTCTTATTCTGTTTCTCAAAGCAACTGAGGCAGCAACCCCACGGAACAAGCAGCAGCTGGGTCAGCTCCACTGCTTACTACTCACAATCTGTAAGTAGCTGAAGCAAAACCAGATCACATGCATATTATCATCCTTCTGTCAGAGAAGCCTGGGAACCACAAAATATGATGGAACTGTAGTGAAAAGACAGGAGAAAGGGACCCAGTTGTAATATTCCAAGACACATACAGCTGTACATGGAAGAAAAAACATAAATCTGGCTAAATTTCTTCTTTCATTCCCCTGTACATCCAGAAGGAAGGGGATGGAAAATAAGTAATATGAAAAGTATAAAGGAAAGAGAAAGAACCACCTCCTCTCAGATTCTCATTTACCACAGGTTTTGTGCACATGTGGTGGGAAGAAAGTACAAACAAAGATACACTCTCACCCCTGTACTGGAACAAAACCAAGGAGAGGAAGAAAAGAGAGAATGACATCTTCCTTCCAGCTACTGCCCAGAGCCAGCATGGAAGAATCCTAAACTGTTACCTTTCTTCCACTTTTTCATTGCTTTGCTCTCTCGTCCACATCTCAAATGGGATTCAGACTGAACTGCAACCCCTAGATGTGGGACATCCCAACAGAAAGCTTGGGATTTCCACAACAGGTTGGTTTTTGCAGTTGCTCTCAAAGTGTTGCTTCCCCATTCCTTTGAAACAGATCAGGCTTGGCACAAACCTACTAAAAAAAGTATCACTAAAGCAGCACTCTGTTACAGTAAAGCAACATTTGTTTACATCACACTAGCAGCTGAGATCAGAGACTCATTAGTTGACTACTGCACAGGACTGAATAAGACAGCTCCTTCTACAAAGGATCTATTTAACACAGAGAAAGACTGCCAGGAAAGAAGGCATTACTATTTTTTTAATAAAGAACTATGAAGCAAATTAAACCACTCCCTTCAAATCACATACTCCTTTAGAGTTTAAAGCTCTGAATTCCTAAATATTATACTCCCCATCTACACCCAAGGACAAAGAAAATTGTTCCCTTCCCTCATGGATGCAGGTGAAATGGCCTGAATTTCAGTTTCCTCTAATTTCACTAGAGATTGTCCAATATAAGAAATTAAATGTAGAGATGTAAGGAACTTGCATCCTTGGGCCGCAAGATAGCACCCACTGGTATTAACTTTCTTGGGTGCCTTAGTGTTTGTTGCTCAAGTACTTATGGTCAAACTGACTACCAGATCAGAGCAAAATTTCTCTCCCAAAATCAGAGCAGAGACCACCATGTCTTCCTATCTACTTCCTACCCCTGTATGGTGTGTTTCCAGGTAAGTCTCAAGGGTTTAGAAATAAAGATGTTAAAAGGCCCACAGTCTTCCATGGCTTATCCTTTGGTACACTGTAGTTTCTGAAGCCAGTTTTAAATACCAAAGAGTAAAGTAAGTTAAGAAGTGCTCTGTGGCTTGCAGCTCTGTGAGTTTACAGGTGGAGAAAAGTACAATTGCTCCTCTGTACCCTTCCAAATCTAATTTCTGCTGTATCATTGCCCTGACAGTGGTAGGCAAGCACAGAGTTGAGGATACAAAAAACCTCTCCTTTCCACTCCCAAGTTTCTACCTCACAAATAATGTCTTGAAGCTTATTCTTTTGATGTGAAAATCAAGTCAATACTATCCAATATTTGGGGAGATTATTATCTTGCATTCCCAATATACAGTATAAAACGAGGGAGGTCCATCTGCTTAATGTTAAAGGTTTTCCTTCTTTTTTGACCACCCACTCACAGATGAATCTCTCAGAATTATTTCTCTTATCCTGGTGGGAATTACTTCAATGTACTCCAAACTAAAATCTGCAAGCTATGCTTCACATGCATAGTCCCAGACTGGTGTGTACAAAGGCCATCAAAGACCAGATCAAAATATTTATGAGGCCTAAAGCTTCAAGTTTTAGAGAAAAGTAAATTACACATATAATGCACCAGGCTCTTCCTCTTGGTTCTAGGCACTCTTGTGCCAAGTGAGCAGCTGGCAGTTATTATAATGCTATTGCTGCCAGGCTAAAAATTCCTCCAGTGAAAAGAAAGTGAAATGCTCTCAGTCAAGCATAAAGCCAGCTTTTCTACCAGTCATGCTTTGACTTCAAAAAAACATGAACATTATTAACTTAGGTGTATTAATGTACAAGTTCCACTTCACAAATCCCACAAATCCAATGCATCTTGTGACTTCAGAAAGACCTCAAACTACAGATCATGGGATGGCTACGACTTTGTGCAACTTGGTAATCATACAGTCAAAAGCCTGAATGATGCAATTTTACACCCTACTGCAATAGTGCATTTGGACCATTACTTAAAAACAGTTTAATCAGTGTCACCTCATAGGATAAAGCATGAAATTCAATCATTGTGCATGGCATTTTGGTTTTTTGGAGGACCCAAAGCTGTTAAAAATTTCATTCTGTACACAAAATAAATAAAACAAAACCAGGTTGTATTATTCTGCACCATATACCAACAGGAATATTTTTTATTTCTTCAATGTGGGCTAAGGGATACATAAAGCAAGAAATAATTAGAGGTCAATGCATTCTAAAGAGGTGCTTAGCATGCTTATGGGAAGTTAAACAGGCGAAGTGGAGATAAGTGTAATTCAGTAACAGCTAAGTGGTTGATTACAGTTTGCTTCCTAGTAGAGGACCATAGGTTTAGCTATTATAATGGTAAAGACTTCTTACTCAAATAATAATTAACTCTTCTTCAGTCTTTGTAAAAGAAAACTGCCAGGACAAAATACGTTAATTTGATTATACGGAGAAAACAGTGATGGCTATTTCTCTACTTTCCTTTAACACAAAAAACCAAAAGTCACTGTTATTGAAAATTATTTTTTCAGCTTGCTTTTTACTACACTGAAGATCCATTTATACAGAAGGAGAAACTGAAACCCATTCCTGTTTGTAGTATCATTAGTAAAAACTCTGCCTGCCACCACCTAGAAAACAGAAAGGAAAAATGAAAGTGTATCTTGTAATCTAGTATAAAACCGGATGTTTCTCTAAAAACAAAGAGTTGCTACTCTAAGTATTAAAACAGTGTCCTTTAAAGTGCAGAAAATAGAGGGTTTGTCCTCAATCTCAGGGCTTTTATGATATCCCTCAGACTACAATTCTAAATTGGCAAAGATTTTCTGAAAATATTTGTGTTAAAGTTGAGCAAAGAAGGTATAATGTTTCCAGCAACAGAAAAAATATTCTGATCTTCTTTTCTTCCCTCCCATCCCCCTTCTCACACACTTCTTCCAAAATTCTTCATATCCCTTCATTTCATTTTGATCTGGAAATATAGCATTTACCTATTTCTAACAGCTACTACAGAGGGATTCAATTATCTTTGAATCTGTACATAGCAATACACTGCAGTCACATCTGTTGCACAAGCACTGTGAATCTAGGCTAAAGAGGAGGTGTTTTACTTTCATATGCATACTTTGTCCCTACTTTTTTTAAATTAAAGAGACAATTAAGGTATACTGAATTTTAAAAACTCACATTTCCTAGAGTTTTCTGATTAAAGAAAAGTTATCAGTAGGAAGATCACATAAAATCTCATTAGCTTCATTGGCTGCCTTGAACACTCTCCACAAACACCACTTCAGTACTTTGCAAATGTAGTAGCCTAATAGCTCTGAATTAGTTTAACATGCAAGAATCAAAAGATAAATGTTAAAGAAAATGCATTTCATTCAGGGTAATAAATAAAATGAAAACGTGTAGCTTTTGAAACATTGGTTCAAGTTAGCATTTTGGTCTTCAAAGTGCTTGTTCCAAAGACTGCCTAGTCTATGGAGTTCTGCTCTGAAGCCATCCCCAGCATTCACCATTGTGTTCTCTAATAGTTTACAATAATTTTCACAGAATAACTTGCCTTGATACATTCCTTTAAGAAGAGCCAGCAGTGTATTTTATTAAAGAATACTTAAAGCAGTGTCATCTGTTTCTCGTTTTAATTTTTTCTAATTTGGGATATAATGTTTGGGTTACAAAACACTTATACCGCACCCTCAGAGGCCTAAACACTGAGTATTTCTTCCTGACTCCTCCCTTGGAAGGAGAGCAGTATGAGCATTTCTCCTCCCTTCCCTTCCTGTAAGCTCAGGAGAAGGCAGTGGGCCAGGCAGCCTAAAAACCACTGTGACATATTCTTTACAGAAATATTTAGTTCTTTTAAGCAGTTAGCATGCTTGAAATCTGTCTCTTTTTTGTCATTTCCAGTTAGCCCCTAGTTAAAAGTTTATTTAGATATTTTAAATTTTAAAAAATCTTACATCTATGTCTTCCCAATCCTCAACTGTTTTCTGACCAAAGTTTCTTTAGTAGTTGCAACCTATTTCATTTGACAAAGACTTTTTCTTTTTTTAAAATAAATTACAGAAGTCAGCCAGTCAGACTCCATTCACCAGGACCCACAGCCTAATGGAATTATCCTGGATCACAGCCTCCTCATCTGAACTTAACTTTGAATTCATAAACCAATATTGTCCTGGACTCTTTTGTTGGCTTTCAAATTGGTTCTAAAACGCCACTGTTACATTTTGCATAGCACCTTAATGTACAGAGGTATTCGTGGCTTTCAACCCCTTGGATCCAGATTCGACTTTCACATCGATAACTATTAAAGTTTCGCAAATGACACCCACAGCACATGACGAAAAAAAGGCAAAGTAATGTTTTCTGCTGTGAGCAGGCTTTATCCCCAGGAATAAAGGGGCCACTGCACACTTCACAGGAGCAGCCTTCCCATTTCTGCTGCTTCTCAAAGATTCTGAGGCAAGACGACAGAAAGGAGATACAGCAGTAAAGAAAAGGTCTCTTGTACAAGGTCTACCACTCACACCACTGTAATACAAGGCATAGAAATGTAAAAGTTTTGCTTAAATTCCTCCAAGGATCATTAAAGTTTAATCGTTCATTCCAGCACAAGAGAGAAAGGTTTCATTCACCCAAAGGCTCACACTACAGCTAACAGAAAAGTGTATCTGTTGTAGAGATTAATACAAATTTTGCCTATGCAACAAGAAGTTCAGCTTCCTACTTTGATACAAGAAATAAAATATGCAGGGAAACACAGAGATAAAAACAATGCCTCTGCACTGCAGAGAGAATCAAGTCAAAATAGACGATCATGGATCAATTAGAGGTACTGGAAATTCTCATGAAATTATGTCGGCAAGCTGAAATTTCCCAACATCATCTTACAGACAAGCACACACATCCAATTTTGATTAGAAACCTGAAGGAAAGATTCAGAATATCTACATGATAGCTGAACCACAGAAGGTGCTGTCAGCTAATCAGAGAAAATTAAAAGGCCAGGAACAGAGAGTCTACAGCTGTAGTATGACCAGCTTGATGTCAAATTTCATATGGATAGCGTCTTTAACCACATCATGATTTCTGTATTCCCAGATGATTAGTAGGAAGAAAGTCTTATAGGTTTATCAAACAGCAAGTTAAAAGCTAGCATTTAATATGTCCAGGTGAAAAAAAAACAATTTTCAGCTTAACATCTAAAACATCTGGAAAAGGTAATACTACAATACAAGAGTACACTGCAGTTTACTACTCTTTAAAATAGCCACCTGGTAAGCATAAGAATCCCTTGGCAATAACCACATATCACAACACCTTACGAAAAAGTTATGGTAATCAGAACTATAGCTATGATTTTGTCATAATGTTTTTAATTAATACTTTTGAAGGGTCTAAAATTTCATCTTTGGGCAACTGGCACATTTCATTCAGCAAATAAGGCTAAACTGAGACTAAGCAATGACAACTATTTAAATGAACATGAGAAGGATTTAATATGTTGTGGCAGGAAAACTGCCAAATGTCATTTCTTGCAAAGCTAAACAATGAACTTTCAAATTATATTTGAAAATTAGTAATACATGTTCTTTTAGTTTCAGCATCCTAGTAATCCAATTATTACTCAACAACACTTTTGAGAGCTTAAATCATATGACCTCTGTGACTCTTACCCAAATTTTGGTAATACCATGCAAGCTAGATTTTTCACAAATCATGCATCAATTAAACAAAAAGCATATAAATTTTCTTCCTCATAATTTTATCATTTCCCAAATTTTTTGTCCTGTATCCTCTCCTAAGTAAGCTCTATTGTATATACCTCCTTACCTAAGTTGTTCTGTTTCTAGTTCCAAAGCTTGTTTAAGCCCCCTAAATAAAAAAAAAAAAAATTAAAACCCACAAAAAAAGAACAACTTACAGTTCAAAACATACCAAATTTAGCTGAACAGGAAAATAACCTCATTTGAATTTCAATCTGTGATAGGGATATTTGGGCAGGGGAACATTTTAACTACTGCTCTCACCAGAAGCATAACACACTAGAAATACAATAAGCAATACCAAACAAATCCAGGAAAACAAGGAAATTCTCAGTCTACCACAAAACACTAGTGAAAAACCCAATGTAAATTGTATGATGCTTTATATATGGAAGTCACTTATGCCAAGTGGCAGCCCTCTCGGATTAGCTATGTAGTCTGCAAAGTTCCAACTGTTCTGATCCCTGGCCAAATGCTTGGCCTGCTAAGCTTCTGAAAGGAAACATACATACACACTTCGAGCATTTTAAATGCTCCAACAGCTCATATCCTTGATCAAAAAAAGTTTTAACATTACTGGTTGGACCTGAAAAATCTTTCATCTGTATAAAGGAAGAAATCAGAATTCCTACAGTCAGCTAAAAACAGACTCACATCTTTAAAAGTAGCACTCACAGATTTCAATGAAGAGGTCCACAAAAGCTAGTTTTCATTTTCCGCATTTTATGTATTTCTGCAAACACAAAATGGCTTGAATGTTCTGCCTCATTGCCTGATTTTTGATACATTTATTCTACTACTGATAATTTAAGTAAAAAGCTATGCTTAGTGATCAGTGAACTATCGCACTCAAAGCTACTCTGCATTTGAAAGCTAATTTGGATTAAGATGGAGGTACGATTTTACACTGCAATCTGCATGTAAAGGCAAGCCTTTTTAAAATAAAAACAGAAAGAAAAAATCTCACATGAGCCTTTCAAGTTTTCCCACTGCAGCACACAAAATGTATATCAAGTATCATCCAGCATGTAGAAGTAGGAAGTTCTGGTAGAATCAAGAGTCTCATGCAATGATGATATTGCACTTATTAAAAAAAAAAAAAATCTACAGAACAAGACCATAGGAAAACTTAAAGGTAAAAAACTCCAAAGTGACTAACACAGTGTCTTTATTTCTAAGTACTGTGAAAGAGGTAATAAAGAGGTAATAAATATCCAAAGGTTTTATTGTTGGGAGCACACATTGCTATTTTCATGCCTCATCTCACAAGGAGGTTGCTACCACGAAGATAAAAAAAATCTCCTGTTTTGCTGAATTGCATGGGACCAAACTTAAAAGAACAAGGGAAACACCATAAGAATCCAGAAGAGCACACTGCAAGAAGCCAGCAAAATAATCCTGTGTTTCCTGAAAGCTTTCCAGACGAAAAGTCCAAAATTCACCTTGGAGTACTGAGAATGACAGGAAGACACCTTCCAATATCAACTCCAAGTTTTCTGAATGACCACACTAATATTTTCCACTCCATTTGAAGTCTCCAGAAGAAATCATACACTTGAAGATGCAAGCAACAAGAGCTCTAGCAGAAGTTGTTTTATTTTGAACAAGAGAAAAGAGATCAGGCCAACTGCTGCAATTCTCCCATAAATCCCATTTTGACTATCCCAAATTACTATTATCTTTCTCAGATGACTGTATGCAGTTTTTACTAGTTTTAGTATCAGGTAGGAATATTTGACATAGTATTTTTTATTTATTTTTATTTGGGTACCATCTATGGGATTGAAATCCAAAAATAAAAGAGGGTCACTTATATTGACTTGCTAAATGCCAGCTTGTCTTTTCCTATGGTAAACACACACAGGTTTCCATAGCTTCAGCATCTACCATGGGAAATCCCAAAATGTTAAGGGATTGGAATGTCACAAACCAGAGTTACCACTGTATTCTGCAACAGGGGTCACAATTTGGGAAAAGAGAATCAAGAGAAGAGCTGTGATTGAGTTCTGTGATATCTGTATAAGAGGAGAAAGACGACACATTGGGAGAAATGGGCATTTTATAAAGTTAAGGCTTTTACAATGAGGAAGTAGCTGAATAAATGTCAGTGTGATTTTTTTCCAAACTCACTGAACTCTCATTTTGTGTCCCTTGATTCTAACACCACACTTGAATTTTCCTTAACCCTAACTCTGCACATAAATCTAAAGTAAGGATCAGAAAGGCAAACCACCCAGAGAATGTACCACTGTTGAACCTTAGATCAGTTGTAACATTAAAGGTGCATGAATTAACTGAACCTGCTAACAGAGTAGTGTTGCTTGATCTGTGGACAGTATTTAGTGGTAGTATTATGGTCTGTGGACCTAAGTGGGACAGGATTTGTAAAAAATTTAATGATCTTTATCAGATAACTAGTAGCACTGAAAAAAAGCCAGACAAGCCTTTAGACAGGCAAAAGAGCTCATTTGTACAAAAATTCCTTGCTTATTTTTACTTTATAGCAACTGGTTATCTCACATACACTCCTCTGCAAAGTTGGCTTAACGAAACTACTGATCATACACAGTATCATTCAAAAGCTGCACTAAAAACAAAGAATTCAAGCCTGCAAACATTTTTAAAAGAATCATAGACAGTATTTTCTTCTAATTTAAAATGTGTTGATTCAGTTCTCTTTAAAAGTGCACAAAAATAATAATTCTGTCAAAGCTATGAACTGATATTGCCAAATTTCAACAGAGCAAATTTTAAAGTTGATCTATGAACACCAAAAAAAGAAAATAGGACTTTTAATGGAAATGCTGACACAACCTTAACTATGACAATGCTAACGGCACTGCTATAATAAATCTGTCAGTTTCTGTAATGCCTGTGACAATCCCATTAATATGAATGATGTACACTTCACATAGCATACTACATAGCAACTGCACAAGTTATATCATTTTCATTCCGAGTAACAAATCAGTAATCAATATTTGTAAAAGCAGACTAATCCTTTGTAAAATCACTAGTTTAGTGATTGAAGAGTTTGCTCAATTTACACAGTTAATCCCTCTTCATCTGCTTGAGCCCTCTATTTATTCCAACCACTTACAGTGGTAGCTATAGCAGATTAATACATCCCCCTCATGCTAAACATGTCCTGACAATTGACCCAGCATACTGCTGTCAGGATAATCTTTACAAACACTGAGCTTTTCTTACCAAGCCTGAAGGCAACATTTAGAAATCAAAAGTTTACAAATAGTCTCAGAAAGATCCCCTCACACGTATTATCACTTTTCTATTTAATTATTTCTTGGAGGCAGCACCTACTGTTGTATTTTATGGCCCCAAATGGTATCATCCTCACTTATTTTTATCAATAAGGTTAAAAATTATTATAATGATGAGGTCACACAAAGATTTTTTTGAGCAAGATATTTCTATAGAAACAGGAAAAATAGTGAGGAATGTGTTGTAGTATATCGTTAAGTGAAAACACAAGACAGCCATCTATGTAAATACAAGTAAATTAGCATCCTTTACTCAAAGAAATGGGCTGAAGCAGTAACACAAAATTAAGATTGCACAAAGAGAAGAAAGGTCACCATGAAGTCTACAGTGAGAAAGGAAAAACAATAATGTTTAATTACAACAGAGACAAAAATATTTACTTAGATCTACATACACCTCTGTAGCCATAAACTGAATTTTACAATAAGGATTGGAGTGGTCCTTCAAGATTTTTCTCCATTTTTAACTTCTACCCCATAAGGGACAAATATTATTCAAAGCATAATTTTCTAAACAACTGAGAAGAATTAATGTAGGTCATTCTTATCTACACACTAAATTCATACTAATCTTTCAGATTTGTGAAGCTGTACGTGCTTATTTTGCCATTCTATACAACAGCAAAAGTAGGATTATGCAACTGAACTGACAAAGGAGTAAATCTGAAAATATTTTTAAAGACACAAACCTAAGAACTCATGTTTAAGGACAAATAACACAGAAACCCTTAAAAAATTAATCTGCATGATCAACCATGCCATAGTTCTTACGGTTCTTGGTAACTTATTTCAGAGAAGCATGATACCATATTACCTGCACAGGACATAACAACTTTAATACCCATACAGAATTAAACCTCAGTGTTAGAATAGCACAGGTGCTTAATTCTTAAGTTTTCATAACAGCAGTTCTTGATCTATGAATCAGGGTAGGAAAACACTAAGCAGACCAAGGTGGGTGGGTTGTTTGTTTAAAAAAGGAAAACAATCATTAAGAGAGAAATCAGAGAAACTGATGCTCAGAACAGAAACTGCAATGTGCTGGTTTGGCCAATACATTAATTACTAGGCTACAGAGCCTAAATTATCCAGCTGGCTCTAGAGATGCAACCTAGATTCAGGAATTCACTTAAACATGACTGGCAGAACACAGAACACTGACTTAGTCACCGGGTATAGTCACAGCATACATCACAAACTTGACGTGCTTGATTTATAAATTAAAATAGATACACAGGAAAAAAAACCATAGTAGGAGCACTAACTTGAAGGGCCAATGATGAACTTCAGTATTGAAGGCCATTAAAGCAAAGACCAACAGAGGGATTTAGATTAACGTGACAGAATCTTGTTAAGCAGATAGACAACCCAAAAATCAGCCCAGATTTGTTCCATTTCTTTCACTGTTGAGATCTTGTCGTGTTTTTTTGCTTTTGAAGACTGACTGAAGACATGTATTACAACATGGAACAAGCTAAAGTTTACCATTTGGTTATTAAACACAGAAAGATGTCACTGTTGAACAATAGCATTACCATTTGAAGGGTGAAAGAGGTGAGCTGCAGCACAAAACAAGTCAGCACATTTCAAGAAAAAAAGAAAAAAGAGACAGACACCAATCTTCTGACTCACTCTCTCTCCCACCTTAAGAAGCAATTAGCCTTCTAAAAATCAGGGACTTGACTAACCACCTGGTGACACAGACTTGGGGGCAAATACTGAACTTCAGATCTGTGTCATCTGTGGTCCTTTTCAGGTTGAGTAGAAGAGGAGATGTAGGGCACAGTTATCTTACAACACAGTACAGTGCAGTACATAAAACATTCTCTCTGGAAGTTCTGGAAGAGTTTCAGTGAACCAGAAACTCAGATTCAGAGTAAAAATAATTTTCTGGAACTAAAATTTGAGATCTTCCCTTGAGGCAAGTCATCAAAAAAGGATGAAACCTGAATCTTACTGGTTAAAAAGCATACTAGAATTTAAGCCTATTAGGAAAAAAGGTATTTTGTAGGTATATGAAGGATTATAAATTGCATAGTGGCTCAGATTTATTAATCTTTCTTCTTTTATTCAGATGTTCATAAATCGAAGCTCACTGAGCTGGAAGCTGTTGCATAAAATATTTTTTAAAAAGATTTCTGTAATATAGAATACGATCTGGCTTAGGAATTTTAAACCTCTTGCAAAACTCTCAGAGGGGACTTCAGCAGAGCAATAATGTTACAGCTCAAATGTAGCTTCAGTATTTAGTTGGATTATAGAAAGAGTATCTAATCATCTCTAATTTGCCATACCCAAAGCAACTGATGAAAAGAACAAGCATGACAAAGACACCTATTTCAACTGGTATGAACATGAGTACCCTCATCATTGCCTCTACGACCAAATAAGAGGGTTTCGCTTTACCTTACTGACAATTTTACTAGCTGACTGGTTGAAAGATCCCAGCTGTACTTAGTCTTGACTGACCAGTGGATGGAAGTTGAAACCACCACTCAGATGGCTTTCCTGAAAGCTTCCAGCAACATGACTAAAACACAGTTTATTTAGCCACACACTATGACTTTTTAAAAAGATATTACATGGTACTTCAGAGAGCTTAATCTTCTAAATCTTAATTTATCTAATCACATTTCTGAGATTTAATCTGATATCCTCCTTTACTCATGCATTCTCCTATGAACTATTGGGTTTAGCAACTAGTAGTAGAGGCTGCTAATTTAGTCTCTAAATGACACTAGTGCCAAAAAGAACAAATCAGTATACAAATGCCACCAAGAAAGTCTGCAGCTGCAGCAAAATCTTAAAATATATTAGACTTCCATGAACTCTGTCCTACTGCCATTCAGCAAAATTCGGTCAGGAAAACGTCTGGGGAGCCAGAATAACAGTTGGCACCACCAGTGAAAGACAACGCAAGGCCAGACTTCTGATCTGCAGCACCCCAAGGTGCCAACAAATGGCACACTGCTTTTGCCTCCAAATCCATAGGGCTGAATGAGTATCAGGATAGCCAACGAGTTGCAGGTCTCTGCAGGGCTCAGCCAAGCAGCCACTGCTTGTGCTTAAGGCCAGGCTGCAAAAATGGGAGAAGGAGGAAACCAGCTGGAGCTATCAGACTGCAGATGGCAGAGCAATGGCAAGACTGACAGGCCAGAATGCTGAAATCCTGAGGCAATTTCCATGAGGGCAGCAGTAGTCACGAAATGTTGCCTAAGGTGCCTGTTAACCCTTTAATGCACATTGATCCTGTGGACTCCTCCAGTACCCTGTAGCTGCAGCGCTGGCCATTGCAGAATAAAGACTAAGGCATTATTGGGTTATAATTGGTTTAACAAGACCTTTTCAGCAGCTGACAGGCAATTAAGTCTTCGGTTTACCTCCAAAATATTTACTCTGATTCTGTAACTGCATATAAGTACATCTCTAAGCACATCACAACACCAGTTACAACTAGCAACGCTCCCTTTGGGGCATTTAAGCAACTTTCATACAAGTAATGTAGAAGATGTATGGAGTATTTTAAGTTTTTCATACGACTAAAGACATTATCAAAAATGTTTTGAGCAATACGGATTTTCACCAAGAATGCTGATGTGTGGTGTACTTTTACCCACACTTTAAAGCACAGCTTTGTAAATTTGATACATTTTAACTAGTCAACATAATCTAACTTCCCTTGTTCAGTATGTCATTTCATCAGCATAAAAGATGCAGAAACTACTTTGGTTTTAGACATCCCAACAGAAATAAACATGCATACATGATGACTAATACATTACATGTTCTTTACACAGGTTCCTGTCATGCAGAAATAGTGAAAAGATGTACCTCAAGGAAAATTTTATGTTGAGAATCATCAGTTGATTAGGTACAGGGCAAAAAAAAAAAAAAAATCTACAGAGGTTGTCAACACTACTGTCATGTACAGAAGGGAAAATTAAGAATCATTTGTTGTTCTCTGTTGGAGAGGTCACCAATGTTATCTTGCACATGATGATTTGATGCACTATATATGATTGATGTTTGTTTAAAGGACACTGCCAAGGTCTTTAGGTCAGACTATGACCTTCCATTTTTTTCCAGATATCCATAAGCAGAATATTAATAACTCTGTAAGTGATTTCCTCTCTCTTGAAAATATTTGAATACTATCTGCTACTATTAAAACAAGAAGTCCAACAGTAGAAGGTGGCAAAATAGCAAGACAAAAATTCTAGCAAGGAAGCAAATGCTTCAGAATCATATTTGTATCATGTTATTTTAAATGGTTGGTCCAGTTGCCACTATCACATTCTACCACTTTCCATTCAAACTGCACAGGTTTTCATCTCATTTATATACATGTCTTAGTGCTTTGGGAAAAATTGCATACGCTTGGGCTCAAAGTTCTTCCTCAAATTCACTTTAATTCACGAAATTTTAATGACAAATGCAAAGTGAATGTATTTGATTTTTTCTAAAGAACTGAAAAGCAAAGTTCTCAAAACTCACTAAGATGTTGCATTTTGCACACAATGTGTACAAATTATATTCCTTAACGTGTTCTCACATCTCTGGCTAGAGCTTTAGTTCTCTATGCCCAATCTGGATCAGAAATTTAAAGTTCTTCAGTTTATGGAGAGAATTAATCTATTTTTGTTATTTTTCATACATTTTTAAATAATTTTAAAATCTAAGTTGAGGCATTATAAAATATACAGTAAAAGTGTTACTTAAAAAAAATAAGGAAGTGCCAAACTCCTGCGACTGGATAGCTATTCACAAATCTTTTTGAACTGAACTGTTGTCTGGATCATATCTGAAATCCTCAAGTTTATATCAATATAGAAGAATGCAATTTTTTGTCCGTGGATACGGGAATGGCTATTAGCAAGACCAAGATCACCTTCAAATGAGAAGTACTACTATTTTTTTCTTAAAAAAAAAAAAAAAAAATCACAAAACATTCTTAGTAATAATGTTAGATTTGTTTTTCAAATTTGCTTTCTGTTCTTTTGAACAGAATTTTTTCCCCATAACTTTCCAGCAGCTCTAACAGGATGACACTTTTATAGATCATCATTACATGGCACTTGGTTCAGATCTTAAAATGTAACTCTGTGGTTATATTTTTCCCTTTACAGCTGTACTTCCAAATGTTTAATAACAGACTGATTTCTATATTGTCCATGTATTCTTCTGCTTTTCCACAGGGTAGCAGTGTGCTTCAGAACAAGGCCACCACTGTGGGAATATGAATGAGTACACAAAATCCCTGCAGAAAGCAGCTGTTCCCTCTTGTACATATGCAAATGTAAGAATGCTAAATAATGAGAGCAGCTTTATTTCACAAAGGCAGAGAACAACAGAGCCAAAGTGGACTACAACAAAGTTTTTGTAGGAAGCAGTGAACTGAAGTCTACAATAAAGGATATGAATTCTTAATATTCTCAGTCATGAGAATCATGCTTCTGAGGAAAATGCTTATTAATTTTTGCAAAATTAATCCTGGAAATAATTTTTAAAACCCTAAAGACTAAGACATAGATGCATCTTTTCTAAGACAGTGAGTTTATTCAAAAAAATTATCATGTAATTAAGACAGAAGTCTGGGCATTTTTTTCCCCCAATACTATCAGTCTTACGTATGACCTTGGACAAGTCATTGAATCTAACTCAGTTTTCTTGTCCATAAAATGGAGATAATACCTCTGCCCAGGGCTACTGGAAAGCTAAATTCATCGTCCATAAACGTGATTTGAAATAGCAAGGTGAAAGGGCTCTATCAGTGTTACGTACTGCTGCATTTTTCATTGCTTTTAATAAGCCTAATGAAACCATGTAAATTTTGAATGACAACATTAAGCAGATTTTCAGGCCAGCTCTTGCTAGAAGTAAAAGGCATTACAGATTTCTTGAGATGACCCCGATTTGAGCTCTGACAACTAACGGCTGAGTCAGAACATTGCTATGTGAAGTACTGTGAAGAGTCTTCCAGATGTCAGTTGTTCTAACAGGGGACCGTTTATTCAATACTGGAGAGAGCAGTTGCATCAGTGATAGAGTGGGAAGAAGAAATGCTGTAAAAGAAGAAATGGTTCACATTTGCTTGTCGATTAAGCAACAAGCAACACTAAAATCTTTCAAAGCTTACGACTGGCATTCGGTAGTGAAATTTAGCTCAAACCATGCTCCTCACACCAGCAAGTGCAGACAAGAACTAATTTGTCAAACCAAAAAATATACAAGCCACAGAATAAACTACACAGTTCTCCATACTGATCAGCTATGATGCCTTACCATAAAAAGCTGCCACCATAACCCCAGTGGTTTTTTGGTAATAATATGCATGTCTTGAATTCACAATCCATTAAGAAAGTCCTTTGACAATACGTCTTTTGCAACAACATTGAGTGTCACACCTCTATCTCACCTAACTGATACATGCTTAGGGCTGCCTCAGCTGCTGTGCTTTTAAACAAACATATATTCATCTCAGCTTTTAATCTGCATAATTTAGCAGCACAAAGTTACACATAAGGTACTGTTTTAGTTTGCATGGTCTTCCCAACATGTTCCACAAATAAAATGCAACATGCATTTTATAAAAAGAGAAATCTAGACCAAAATAGTTCACCTACTATCCTCAGATGTCATCTACAGAGAACATCTTTGTCATTGAATGAGTCTGTGAGCAACACAAGACTAGACTTTACAATTCAGAATCTTCTGCATCTTTTTTTTTCAAGGATTATTCAACAAAATAACTTCAAAGAAAAAAACTGTTGGATCTTCACTGGTGTTGAGCTTCATGTTTGTACTGATCTTTAGTGGAGTTGACAGGTCTGCTACTTTGGGCAGTGGGCTACAATTTTTGCTGTCACCTACCACTTTACTGCTTTTGGTGCTAAGCTATGAGACTTCTGTACAAGTATCACGCTAAGCTGCCAGATGCCCTTAGCCCACAATCTAGCTACTACACTTGCATAAAATCAGCTCTACGCTACACATACAATAAGGACATTTTCGATGCTGTCACACTTGCTGCATGTGCCATAGAGTAAATTGAGTACCAGTCTGTCTGAAGGTCTGCTTTCATGATCAAGTATCCCAACAGACAAAAGAACACCAGACTGCTGAAACATTAGAAAAATACAAAAAGCAGACTTTCTTTCCCAATAGAAAGTCTCAGAACAGCAGAAAATAACAAAAGCATGTGAAAGCAAGTGTACTCACACACATTTCTACCGTAGGTTCTCCAAAATATTGCACATATTTTTTCATATATTTGTTTGGCTAACTTTCTAAGGACAACTAATTCAAACTAATTCACCTCACTGGGAATGAAACACGCAGGAGCATTATAACAAGATGCCAAGGAGTAATTTTTTTTTCCCCTCCCTCTTGAGACATGAGAGAATTTCTGATCCCAGAGCAGCAGGGAGAATGACCAGGAACTTTGGGGGCTCTCCTTGGTCTGCCTGACTTCCAGCTCCCATTTCTCCTCATTTCCTACTCCTGTTCAAACCCTCAAGGTGGGAAAGAGCAGGAAGCTGCAATGGCACGTTGTAAGAGCAGACACAGGGCACAGGAAACAGGCCTCAGGTCCAAAGGGAGGAGCTGGGCCTGGCAGCACTATAAACCAATACACACTGTCTACAGAAGGCATCATCAAGCCTAGCAGGGGTGTATGAGAGGACTAGAAAGATCTCTGCCTATCAGAGGTGAAGGAAAGCACATGAAACAAAAGTATGAAATTCGGGAAACCAGTTTCTGCCATAGTATTTACGGTATAAATACTATCTCCCCAAGGAACCGTATCTTCCAATCTTAAATTCAAATGTTTATCATGTAGCCTTCCAGCCAGAAGACATTTCCTTTTTGAACAAAAGCTTCAAAGCCACCAAGCCTGGGACACTTGTTAGAACCTGACTTGGCCCTTTCATTGTCCACAACCACACCTGAATATCAATCAACACCACATCAAGAGTGGGCTGTTCAGACCCATCCTCTCTCTCACCATTAGTGAGCATCTGAAGTATGCTTTTGACAGATTTCCCCTCATGTGATGGGAGAGGAGATGGAGGGTCTTCTAGACACAGTCGTAGAAGAGATTAATCTCTCTGCTTTAGAGATACACTGTCAGTTTACTCCCATAATTGCCTAGATTTGCTAAATAAAGATATCTAAGGAAAATGCAGTAAACTTCTTGCACAGAAGCTGGAAGAAAAATGTGCTTGCAGTAAACCACCTTTCCCACCCCACTATTTTCTGTGCCAGACATTCCCTTCTCTGACACCAGTGCCTATCTCTGGAAAGACCCTTTCTTCTGCACCAAGTCTACAGTCTTACTCCCTCACAGCCTTTCCTGTGTCCAGCAGTGTCATTTTCCAGGCTGCTTCCTGCTTTTAAACTCTCATCATTTCCCCTTCTTTAACTCCTCTTCCTCCATATATTCTGTCCCAGCTCCCTGAGATCCTGCTCTATTTAATGGCCTCTTCCATTTATGAAGAGCTGACCTCCCTGCATTACCCAGATCACTGGGTACTCACTGGCATCTCTCCACATCAGGGAGATTCTTAGCCAAGCGAGCTCTTTACTTCTACGTATCCCCACTCTCCTGCCACAGTCCACGTAACTGGGTGAGTGTGTCACCTCCACTGGGCACAGGTCCTGTTGCCAGCTAGACTCACAGAAATAGAATCCCCAAGCCATCTGCCCAGGAGGGCTAAGGCAAAGGGGTTGCACAGGTGACAGGGACTGAGCTGTAAGGCAGGTCAGCTGTTTTGGGGGAAACCACATCCAGCCTGTCAATCAGGAGTCGCCTCTCCCCTAGGTTATGACATTCCAGGGAATGAGGTAAACGTGAAGACATTTGTTGGCTTTACCCTCTCCTTTCAATGCCCTCTTTGATCAGCTCTGAACATCTCATTAGAAGTGCAACAGAAAGTATCCTATTACTTTTCTATTTTTAATATCCCTTTCTCCATTGTGGCCCCAGTCTTCAGTATTATACTCTACCACAGGTATAGTCTTCTAAAAATCAAAAATTTAAGAAATGCTTTGGGTCCCAAAGCATTCCAGCAATTAAAAAGAACCAGTCCTTCTACCCCAACAGAAGCCAGAATGAGAGGCATTACACACCAACCAACTGGAAAAAAATATGAATAAATCAGAAAACCAGGCCTGAGAGAGACTTCCAATAAGTTTTTTTTACTTCATGTACCCACTCTTAATTCCCAAATGAGGACTGGATTTACCTAAAGTAAATGTCTGGCAGTGGTTTGATAACTGCTTCATGGACAGCACAGCTACCTATGCAGAAGTAATAAACTACTGAGTATGGTGTAGTAACCTTATCGGCTATGCTCCTACAATTCTGCATCAAAACCCGGATACACCTGCAGTAGCACCCAGTGCTAGACAGACACAAGCTCTCTCCTCAGAAGCCATAACTTCAAGGTTGTGATCCTACCATGCCCATGCTCATCAGCCCAACTTCTCAGAACAGCTATTTAGCCCAGGGGCAGTGCTGCAACGGTAGCACTCCACTGTTTCCCATTCCAAGACTAATATTATAAAGCACAGCTATATAATTAGCTCAGGCACCATGCTGGATTGTACACCCCTGCCTTCTTTATTTGCAGAGTACCTACCACAACAGGACCCTATTTTTGTTTGCAACCTTTGAGCCCTTGAGGAATGACAACGGTAAAAATAAGAAGCTGTGTATGTGACAGAGCTTGTATCTACAGATTTGGAAAGCTTTGTACAGAGCAGACTCTCCTTCGAACATATATTCCCTTGCCACAGTTATCCTCAGAACCCTTGGGACCAACACTAATACATATTTCACAACTAAGAGGTCTTCAGACAGCTATAACCAACTTCCACATTTATTTATTCTAATATCATCTGCTGCGTTCATAGCATATATTTTATCAGCGCGCCTCTGTGAAACAGTCCGTCGCACAAAAGCATGGCTGAAACACAGAGCAAAAGCCATTGCAATAAATGTAATTAGTACTGTAGCAATACCACAGGTACTAACTGTACTTCACTATGAAAGCTTACACTGATCACTGCAACATAAAAATGTCCATTAAAATAATGTTAATTGTATTTATTAGTCCTGTATTTCATAAGATGTTAACTACAGCTGTTGCCTATGCTCTGTTAACACAAAACCAGGACATACCCAATTTTACATAAATTCTCACTGTTCGGCACTGTCCAAATCAAAGGAGGAAGTTTAAAAACAAAACTTCAGTCCATTTAAGATGAATGCACTTATAATAGCCAACATATCCCTCAAATGCAAGAACAGATACAAGCTTGATACACAGAAATAATGGAAATATTTTGCCTCACCTGCTCCCAAGACCAGTGTTTTTTAATTAAAAAATATTTTAAAAAAAATACAAACGTTTTCTTTACTGAATACTTAGCATTAAATTCAGATCAATATCAACTAAGACATGCACTTCAAATTGAA